>NC_141596.1:37792477-38092477 GCF_047967505.1 Dipteris shenzhenensis
CAAAGTTCTGCTCCAATTGCTCTCCTTATTGCTCTTCTCTCTTGTGGAGGTCTGCAAACTGAGGCATGCTGCTGAATGGATCCCTAGACCTCCCTGCCGCTTGTCTATACAGCCAAACTGTGAATCACTAGTGAATATCAAGAACCCCCCAATGGGGGCCTCTATGTAGGGCATATAAGCCCTCAGATCTGGCTGATCAGAGGTGTATATTGCTGACCAGACCCATGCATAAACTGACCTGACTACCTGCTGCTGACCTGAAGCAGTACGGCTACCTGTGTGGCTGACCTGTTTACTGGCCCCACCAGTCTGATGAGTGCCAACTGTCCCTCATCCCTGCTGACAGGCTTGGGCCTATTTATGGACCCATGGGCAGCCCATTTTGCTGCCCTCTTTCTGCTCCCTTTGCTGCCCTTTCTGTGGGCCTTTCTTCCCACCCTCTGAGGCACAGCAGCAGCTCATTGCTGCCTCTATGTGCTGCCCATGAATGATGTAAAGTGACGGGATGTGGGATGATAATGTCACTACTAAGGTATAGTGCTCCTGCGAGCTTCCCCTCCCCTCCGTACCTCTACCTCCCCTAGCCCCTCCTTGCCTCGCCCTCTCCCGCCCCTACCCCTCCGCCCTCACCTCCCATCACCCGCCGCTGCCACCGCGCCCTCCCTCGCCACACCCGCCCCACCTCCGCCTCACCCCTGCCCTCCGTCCTCACCCCCCCTCGCACCTCCGTCTCTCCCCCCCCCTCACCGCAGCCCCCCCGCCCTCACCCCTCACACCCCGCCTCACCCCCGCCTCGCTCCGCCCCCCCTCGCCACGCTCCACCCCCGCCCCCGCTACCGCTCCGCTCACCCCCGCCCCGCTACCCCTTCCGCTCCACCCCGCTACCCCTTCGCTCCACCCCGCCCCACTACCGTTCCGCTCACCCCCCGCCTCCCATTCCGCCCCCTCACCCCTTGCCTTCCGCCCCCGCCCCCTCTCGCCTCTCCGCCCTTCCGTTCCACCCCCGCCTTCCCCTCCCGCCTTCACCCCCGCCCCCCCGCCCATTCGCTCCACCCCGCCCATTCGCTCCACCCCGCCCCTCCGTCCCACCCTTCCCCCCGCCCCCCGCCCGTCCTCTCGCCCCACTCCGCCTCTCCCCCGCCCCCGCTTCCGCTCCCGCCTCCCCACCTCACCCGTTCCCCGCCTCCACTTCTCCACCCCGCGCCACCTCCGTTCCCGCCACACCCAGGCTCCACCCTCCCACATCTACCCCCCCCTTTTTTGGGTGGCAGCCTCTTCCTCATCGGAAGCCTCGCAGTTTGTCTTGGCGGTATGGCGGCTCCCTGCCCGGAACCGGAGGCCCAGACGGTCCCTCCCTCTCCAGATGCCTACTGTGTCATCCTGACAGAGCAACAATCATCTCGGGTTCAGGAGGTTGCCAATGACTTTACCCTTACCTCTGTCTATGGCAGAGTGATTGGACATTCCCCCTCCAGATCAGCCATCAGGGACTGGCTCCAGTCGACTCTCATGCTAGAGGACGGCCATATTGAGGAGGTGGCCCTTATGGGAAGGGGCATCTTCTGGCTTAAACTCTCCAATGCGAAAGCTGCGAGCAACCTGATTGCTGGCTCCCCCACGTCAGTGGATGGAAAGATTATCATGATAGTCCCGTGTTACCGTGGATTCAGCGCAGCGGATTTTGATGCTCGGTTCCGTATACCTCGCCATCCAGTGACGCTAGTTTTTCCAGGTCTGGCTGCTGAGCTGCGGCCGATTGTTAGGGACCTGGGCTCCCACTTTGGCTGGGTTATGCACGATACTTTCGCCGATGCGGTGACTACGGCAGGAACTCCCTGAGTCCGTGTGGCTGTGGCGGATCCTGCGACTCTCCTGGCAGTGATCGAGATCGTGACAGGTGCCGGCAGCATCACCCAGAGCATGGTAGTCACCGGACAGCCAGGACAGTGTCTGAGGTGTCACGGCTTTGGGCACCTGGCGGCTGTTTGCCCACGCTTCGCCAGCTCTTCTCGGCCTCCCCCGCCCCCCCCTCTCCGCCCCCTCCCCCCCCCTCCGGGCAGCCACGCCAGGAGGAGCAGAGGCAACCGGAGCCCGGACCAGAGATAGCTGGCGGCTGGACTGAGGTTAGAAGGAAAAGAGGAAAGAACAAGAAGATTTCTGATAAAGGCAAGGAGGCAGAGGTTACCCAACCTGCAGCTGCACCTCAGAGACCCGACAGGCAGCCGCCCCAGGGACATGGGAGAGCATCTTCTTCGACGGTAGCCCGCCCTCCACAGCCTCAGGTCCCCCTCTCTTCCTCTCCCCAGCCTCTTCCCATTCAACCCCAGCCCATCCCCCAACTGCACCCCATATCTCCCGACCCGCAGCTTCAGCCCCCTCCTCGTCCTCCTCAGTCTTCTCCCCCTCCTCCTCAGCCCCAGCTCCAGATGCAGCCCCATCCCTCCCCCCCCGGGCCTCTTTCAGCTCTCCCGCAGAGCTAGCTGCACCGACGGTTCCTCAGCCGAGGGCAGCCCCCGCTCCCCCTCCTCCTCCTCCTCCGCTAGCCGCCCCTGAGGAGTCTGAGCTGCCTATTCCCCAGCCTCCTCCCCCTCCCCCCCCGCTGGCAGGACACCCTGAGTCTACACCACCACCGGAGCAGGCTTCTCCGTCCGCTAGCCCCTCAGTGGCAGACTCTGACGGGCCTCAGCTTCAAGAGAGAGAGCTCCCCCGCGACTTTTACAGATCTGGCCCCTGGGACTACTTGGATGTGGCCGACCTCGGGACCTTCCCTGCTTGCCTCGACATCAGTATCTTCCTGCTCCGCAAAGGGGCGGATGGGAAGATAGCCGCCTTGGCCCCTAGGGATGGCCCTAGCTTTGCTTTCACGTTCCTTAGCGACGGCACCGAGACCTGGACAGACGACTTGGTCTGGGAGGCTCTCAGGGAGCAGATGCATGCTCAGGTTTGCTCCTGGATAGGCCCGTCCAGTGGGCAGCTTCTCGAGACTCAGTGGTCCGAGGGTGACGTGCGCCTGCGGTGGCGTTGCGCTGCCAAACGCTTCAGACTGATTGTGATCCTCAGGCCCCCCCTGTCTTGGCCCCTCCCCCAAGATGTCAGAGCCTGGACTCCTCAGAAACTCCGTGCTTTCTACGGGATGTCCACCTCAGAGATCTCGAGCTGGCTCGACAAAGCTTTCGTTCATGGTACCAAAGGCCTCTCGCCTTTGTTGAAGGTGTTGAAGGACGGGCAGGACGACCCCGCTTCCCCCTCCAAACCTTCCCATAAGCGTCAGCGCCTCCACTCCGAAATGTCAGCTTCTTCTTCGACTTCAGACAGTTGTTCGCAGCCTCCCAGTCCTCACCATGAGCCTACACCTCGTATCCTGGAATGTGAACGGGTTTCACTCTTCTGGCACCTGTGGTCCTAGGAAGCTCATTTTGAGACAGGAACTTCAGCCAGCAGTGATTGGTCGTTTGGATGTACTGCTGCTCCAGGAGCACAAGCTTTCTGCGGCTCACTCTCGTAGATGCGGGAAGATTCTCCTTGGACGCTCTCACACTTATTAGGAGCCCTCGATCGGCGCACTGGGGAGGAGTGGTGGTGTCTGTACTTCCGTGGGAGAGCAGCTAGCCTAGGGAGTTTTCGGTCATGGCACGTTGATACCAGGTCGTGCCCTTTGGGTAACTGGAGGGCTCCAGAGTTGGAATCCTCAACATTTACGCTCCCACAGATCTCCGTTGCAGAGCCACCTTCTGGAGGACACTTACAGGGATTCTCCCAGACATGGATTCCTGGATTGCTAGAGGTGACTTCAACAATCTGGAGACCTTGGAGGACCAGCAGGGCAGAGGACCGGAGTTTACAGGTATGTCTCAGGCGGAGCAGTCCGCTTGGGACTCTTTTATCTTTGTGACATGAGGAAGGGACTGCTGGCGAGACCCGTCCTTCCGGCGTTGGCACGGGAGCTTGGACTTCTCGTGGGGCTTACGCAGGGAAGGAGGCAGACTCTTGGAGAGGCTGGATAGATTTTATGTTAGTGATTGGGCCATCAGCAGAGGCGGTCAGGCCGGTATAGTTCCAGAGACGACACTTTCCGACCATGCGCCTGTGCTCTTATCATTAGATTCGGCAGCTCAGGTCCTTCCCCCCCGCTCATGCCGGATTCCCGACTCCATTTTCTCGAGGGAGGACGTGCGCAGCAGTATATGCAGTCTTTGGGACAGAGACTGGGGCGAGTGCGTGGATCTGGTTGATTCGGTGGCGCAGGCTTTGCAGGAGTCCAGCCAGATCTGCCAGCTCGCAGCCCTACAGGTTCGACAGGAGTGGTGGGGTAGAGAGAGAGCTCTTCGGAGGGACCTCGCCTCCATTCAGCGACTCCAGCAGGCATCCCCGGGCTCGGAGGAGCTTCGGATCCAGGCCCTTCGAGCCAGAGCCCTTCTTGAGGAGACACTCCAGCGTCGCTCAGAGTTTTCCTATCACGCCTCTCTCTCCTTCTGGGCTCGGAAGGGTGACCGGATGTGCAGGGAGTTCTTCAGGACGCATGGCCAGAGAGTTGCAGGTGATCAGCTTCGGAGTCTCAGGACAGCGGAGGGACACATCGTTACGGATCCAGGAGAGGTCTTGGGGTTGGCCACCGACTTCTACAGGACCCTTTTCCAGCAGGAGCCGCTTGCTCCTCGTACTCGTCGTGCTCGTGAGGAGGTGTGGAGGCACACTCCTTCCCTGGTCCAGCCTAGCATGCAGGCGACGTTGTTGGCACCGTTTACCACGGATGAGATGCTGGAGGCCTTGATGGCCATCGATGGACAGAAGTGCCCAGGTGAGGATGGGCTATCCCGGGCATTCTTCACCTCCTTCTGGGACCAGATCCATCAGCCCCTCCTAGCAGCTCTTCAGAGGATTTTCAGCAGTGGTTATATGCCAGAGAGCCTCTCCTCGGGACTGATTTGCCTCATCCCGAAGGGAGGAGATAGACAGGAGATCAGTCAGTGGCGCCCGATCACTCTCCTTACCATTGCCTACAAAATCCTCGCCAAGATGATCAGCGCCAGAGTTCGGCCTCTACTCCCAGACCTCATTCATGACACTCAGACAGGGTTTGTCCAGGATCGCAGTATCCTGGATAATGTCTTCACCTTTTCAGAGGCGGTGGAGTGGGCTCAGCACAGCGGATCACACCTTGCCATCCTACTTCTCGACTTTGAGAAGGCCTACGATCGAGTGGACTGGTCCTTTCTGGAGGGGACTCTGGAGCGGCTAGGTTTCCCAGCAGGTTGGATTCAGGGTATTTCAGCTTTGTACAGGAGAGCTTCTAGCAGAGTCATCATTGGAGGCAGGATGGGTGAGCGTTTTAGTTTGGAGAGATCAGTGCATCAGGGCTGCCCCCTTGCTCCTTACCTGTTTCTCTTCTTCGCTGAGGCTATGACTTACTACCTTCGGGCGAGGTCTACAGGGATCAGGGGTGTTCGCCTTCCCCTCCGAGAGGACACGGAGCTCTTGGACTCGGAGTACGCGGATGACACAGCCCTGTATGTCCAGGACGATGAGTTGATGTTGGAGAGGGTGAGGATGGCCCTGGAGGTCTTCTGTTCGGCTGCTGGTGCGAAAATCAACTGGAACAAATCAGTTGGTTTTCTCACAGACCCCGGGGCGCGTTCTCAGTGGGGGAGGTTTTTGGGTTTCAGGTGGATCCCACGGGGACAGACAGCTAGATACCTGGGTTTTCAGGTCGGCCTGGACATCACGCCAGCTCAGCAGTTTCTCCCGGTGCTAGATTCCATCCGACAGAAGCTGGCTTTTTGGAGCACTGCTAAGCTTTCCCTTGCAGGTCGTGCCTTGGTAGTCAACCAAGTCCTCCTTGCCACGGCTTGGTATGTGGCTTCCTGTTGGTGTTTCTCGAGATCCAGCGTGGCACAGCTTAGGAGGCTGGTTCGGAACTTCCTTTGGTCCGGGGAGGATGGCCTCAGAGATACCAGAGCCAGGGTTGCTTGGCAGACAGTCATTCTTCCGCAGGCTGAGGGAGGCCCGGGGGTCATCGATCCAGAGCTTCAGAGTCAGGCCTTGTTAGGCAAGTTAGTCATCCGCGGTTTGACCCCGGGGGGGCAGACGTGGAAGATGCTACTTCAGTAGTGGGTCGGTTCTTGTGTTCCGCGCCGAGGTGGAGAGTGGCTCCCGTCCCTCAGGTGGATCTTCACTTTCGCCCCGCTCACTCAGCCCCGTTCCCCACTCGTTCGTAGCCTCCTCATGGTTTGGAGGCGGCTCCGCCTCAGTCTCATTCAGTCCCCTCCCCGCTGTTAGGAGGAGATCGATCGCCGGCCGCTTATTTGAAATGATCAGGTCAGAGATGCCGAGGGCCTTCAGTTGGGGGAGAGATCACATATCAGGTGGGATAGCTGGATGAGGGGGCCGGCCCGGTCCCTTCGAGTTTGGAGGGACACGTACAGACATTTGGAGACGGCTGATCTCGCAGACGCAGCTGGAGGTGCACGTGGAGCCCAGGCGAGACGCACGGAGATCGACGGCGCGATCCCAGCTGATTGGTTGGTTCCACCTGAGCCTCAGATCCTCATGCCTGGTGACGACCGTTGGCTGGGACAGTTCACCCCCCGTGGCATCCCACTGGTGGTCGCAGGACGTATGGACGACTCCTCTATCTCCTTCGCGGTTATGGGGGATGGACGACTCAGGAGAGAGGATGCGCTCATCGACCCCCTACTCCCATGGCAGAGGGTTCGGGTCGTAGGCCTTTTGGGGAAGGTCTGGCGTACCGATCCTAGCATTGAGCAGGATCAGATGCAGCTTTGGCGACTCTGGCTCTGGGAGGGGCGGGCCTTGTCAGAGCTTGATTGGGACCCAGGAGAGTGGAGTTGGCCAGAGATTGTGACAGGACAGGGGCTGACCTCCTTCTTTGCCTACAGCACGACTTTGGGCAGGCGAGTTCTTGGGAGGATGTAGAGCCGCCCCCCCACCCAACGGCCCAGTTGGTATGTACAGGGTATTTCCAGATTCTTTTTGCAGGCCTTCTGGAAGGCCTTGTGGGAGAGCTGGCGGCCACGGAAGATCTCCTACTTCCTGTGGCTTCTTGCCCACAAAGGTCTTCCGGTGGGGAGCTGGTTGCGACAGATAGGCCAGGACGGACGCTGTCAGATCTGCCATGAGGATGAGGAGTCACCAAAACACTGCCTGTGGAGCTGCACTCGTGCCCAGGAAGTGTGGAGGTGGACTTTCGGGATTCTCACTCGCGCAGCACCGGAGCTAGGTTTGATCACTTGGGGCGCGTTCTGTTGGTGCAGCACCGCACCTAGTCTACATCACTTATTCGAGGCATGCCAGCAGGACCCCACTTTCCTTATCACACAGGGAACGTGGGGGCCGCTCGAGGGTATCCCGCAGCACCTAGCAGAGGCTGATACAGGCTGCCCACAGCCCAAGATAAAGGGCTGGTGGGGGGTTTTATGGCAGGCAAGTCAGCCATATAGGGCATGGAAGAAAGGCCATAAAGGCCTAGTTTTGTGCGCCAAAGGGGCCAAACCTAGTTGGCTGTAGGGCCAGACTGATCAGCTAAAATGGGGCTGGCCAGTCGGCTATTATGGGGCCGTTAGAGGCCTATAAAAGGAGCCCGAATCTGGGCATTCATTCATCCAGTAGGTGAAGCAACTCAGCAGCAGATTGCAGCAGGAGGAGGCCAGCCAGACAGGCTTTCATAAGCCCCAGGAAGGTGTCCAGGACCTGCAGACAAAGAGCTTGGAAGAGGCTTCACCCTTGGCTGTCATCTTGGACAGCAAGGTGCAAGGATCACGGACGGAGAGTCTACATATGCTCGAGGTGGAGCACGCAGGATCAAGTCTAGAGATATCCGGCAGATAGTAAAGTACGTGGTGGTAAGATCAAAGGACCACGCTTTGGCAGGACTTCGGATCTCTCTCTCTTTGTATTGTGTGTTTTGGACGGAAAATATTTTCTTTCGGTAGCTTCTATATCTGGCTAGATCATTGTCTATTGATGAGTCTGCACAACTATTGGAAGCACATAAGTTTAAGAAGTTTGTGATTCCACTCCCCACACACACTGTGTGAGCTTCTGGGCTATTCTATCAGTCTTTCCCTTACCTTGAAATAAGGGATACAAAACAAAGGGTGGAGTCTCCAAAGGTGAATGGTATTTTGTCCACCAAGAGGCTGTAATTGTCTTGAACGCCTCCTCCCTCCAACCATGCAAAGCATCTAAAGGTTGGATTGTCTCGATCATCCTATCAAACCCTTGATACACCTCCCTAATACAGGGTTATTCCCATCAAGAAGCCTCAATATAATGAAAATAGGCTTTGTGATGCAAAGCAAAAGGCCAACATAGAGTGCCATTCAAAACAATGGATTTAAGTCTTTGAGCCGTCGTAGAGTTACGTTTGTGCCATGCATTCTACTCAGAAGAAACAATAAGGCTCAAGCTGCCTCAAATAAGTTTAAGCTTAAAAAGTGGCTTCAATATGTTAGAAATTATAGGCAAAGCGCTTGCCAGAATACTTCAGGAGCTGCAGCCCATGGCATGGCTGCTTATCTGTCATCTTTAAGGCACACTTCTAACAAAGGGATGGCTATTCGATACACGATGCCGATAGCTGTATCGGTGACCAATTGGCGGAGATTTGAGAGGCTTATGGGGTCCAGGATGATTTGCAGTAAGCCCTCGGTTCCTCATCAGATCATACAAGCAGAATTCGCTATGACACCACTCCAGATTTGTCACAGGCATCCACAAGCCCGTGGCCGGTGCCAACGCAGGCAGCCAAGTCAGTTGCCACATAGGCATCCATACAGCCATGCAGGTAGCCTTGCGCAGTCAGCAATCAGCACATAGTCAACAGACAGTCAACACCACATCATCGCAGGTCAATAAACATAGAGTTGACTTTTTGTTCAAAACTCAATGAGTTGACTTTTTGGTCAACGTTGGCTTTTCAACCAACCTGCCATTGACCAGCTGAATAGGGTCAACGATCGGTGTTGACCGGGTCAGCCAGGCTGACCTAACAGCCTATAAAGGGGCAGCCTTTGGCCCTCATTCTGCATCCCATGGTTGGGCACTTCTGCCCTCAAAATAGCAGCACCAAGGCCTCCCCGCAGCAGACCAGCAGGGTAGCCTCAGCCTCTTCAGGGATTTAGTGAGGATCCACCTCCTCTAGATAGTCTAGTCTTTCCAGTTTGTGCAGTGAGGGTTTCAGCCTCTTCATACAGTCGTATTCAGCCCTTTGGGCATTCATTATTCAGTTGTATCTATTTCCTCTTCGTAGGTCCACTACATTCTGATTTGCTCACTCACATCCACATCATCACTTTGTTTATTGGGTGTAGTATTGAGCAGGAGAGAGAGTGAGGATAGTCTATCTCCCGCTACAGTGGTATTAGAGCTTCAGTTTTGTTTCTTGAGATAGGGAGGGTTAGTTTAGGGGCAGCTCTGTTGTTTGTTGGTCCATACAAGATCCGGCAAGGACACCATGAGCACCAGTGAGCAGTCCAACATAGGCGGGGATGAGGGTTCAATGCCTCAACCACCAGCACCACCCCCCGCCACAGAATCCTGCAGACACTTCTATGTCTGCCCCATGACAACCATGTTGTAGGCTATGATGCAGATGCAGCAGCAATAGTCTGAGGCTCTCTTCACCCGCATGACCCAACTTTAGGAGATACGGGAAGATTGTGAGCAGGCCGCAAGAGAGTGCAAAAGAATCGTCTGAGAGGCAATAGAAGAACACGATCGGGAGGCTAGGGAAGCAAAAGAAGAACGCGATCGGGAAGCTCGGGAAGCAAAAGACGAATGCGATAGAGAGGCTTGAGAAGCCAAGGAGCTCCGAGAATGTACCGCTCGAGAAGAGGGGGAAGAACGGGACGGACAGCTTCTTATTTCTCTACTCAAGAAACGGAGAGACTTCCCCCTCCAGCCAAGCCTTCCTTTTCGGGGAAGTTGAACTTCACACGGAACGATGGTAAGCAGATAGAGAGCAACATGCAGGTAGCTTCAGCCACTCTGAAGGTCTCTAGGTGGGTACACAGTCGGCCACTCAGGGTTGCAGCTACTCAAGTCGCGGATGTCATCTTGGGAGCACTTGTTAGATATCAATGCTCCACTCTGGTGTAACTACGCGGGAACCAGCTAACTCTTCTTGTAAGCCCCCCATATGAGGAGAAGGCATTTGAGTAGCTCGGTTATCCGGTAGGTCCTGGTTTGGACAGAGATGGGGGCCATGTGTGGCCTGATGGCTGGACGGCTTTAGATAGAGTTGGCACACCGCCAACTAGGCTACATGCAAGTGCGGGAAGGCATCCCTTTTTGACTGACCGCACTAAGGGTAGACGGAGCATTTCTCGGGGCAGCCCACTCTCGGGTTGCGGGGCCCGTTTGGAGCCTCAAATGATCTCGGATGGATGTGGGCCGAACGGAAACCGTAGGTCAGTTGCTGTGTTTTGCGCATTGGTTCTATCGTATGGTCGGTGGCCTATTTCAGGACCGACCCCCAGTCGACCGTTTTGGGTGGACTGAGTCGGCCACCCAATTGAGCCTAACCGACCACGACTGGTGGCTATATAAGAGCAAGCTCGTGAAGCCCATTTCATCACTGGCTACAGCAACCTTGATTCCTTAGCATTCAGCCTCCGTCTTCTACTGCTTCTTTCACAGGAGCGCACGGCTGGGAGGCAGTGCCATCTATTGTATCAATTCTACAGTAATCAAAATTTTGATTCTCCATACTATCTTGTTTTCTCTCTTGCGTACGAGATCCTATTATCTGTTGAGCACAGACGTTGTATTATTTTCTTACATGGTATCAGAGCCTGGACTCTAGCAAGAAGATTTGGTAGTGTGTTTCTGTTTGCGAGGAGATTGTGAGAGATGGCCCAGCCCGCAAGAGTGCGAATCCCACCGTTCAGCGAAAGCGGAAAGTTGGACGGCTCTAACTATCCTCTCTGGAAGTTCAAGATGAAGACCATCCTAAGCGCATATGAGCTTTGGGACACTGCTACTGGGGTGGACGTGAGGTCGGTTCCGAGACCGAATCCAGCCAATGTAGGACAACAGATAGTACCAACTGCGGATGAGATTCTCGCGTGGACAATAAGAAATGCAGATGCGCTGTGTTCTATTGTCTGCAGTGTTAGTGATTTCGTCATGGCGTTAATTCAACATGTCACCACAGCGGAGGAGGCATGGAGTCTTGAAAAATCAGTACGAGACCACGATTCAGACGCGGATTCAGAATCTGGAGACTCAACTCGCGAATGAAAAGTTGTCTGAGTCTGAAGCGGCAGAGAAGTTCATCACCAGGGTGAAGAATCTGCGCGATCAGATGATTGCGATTGGCATCACCATCACTAGCGAGAATCTAGCACGAAGGTGCATACGGATTCTCCCACCAAAGTACGACGGTCTTGTTACGGCGTTGAATACGCTGAACATAAATCCGCCCCTCAACTTTGAGGATTTCAGCGCGATGCTTCTGGAGGAGGAGATGCGTCAAAAGACGAGGACTGGAGAAGATTCGGCTTTCTGGATTGGATCAAACAAAGGTAAGGGTAAGGACTCTTATAACCCATCTTCTTCTGATGATAAAAAGAGAAAGAAGATCAAGTGCTTCTATTGCAACAAGGCAGGGCACAAGCAGAATGAGTGCCGCAAGAAGATTGCAGATGAGAAGAACGAAGTGAAGAAAGAGTCCAGCAACAGTGCGCAGGCAGTACCCATAGAGCTGTTCGTCGCAATTGAGGAGATTTGCACGGAGGCAGTTCATGTATGAACCTTGGATCATTGACAGTGGTGTACCGCGTCACATGACCAGTCGGAAGGATTGGTATACCTCTCTATAGCTGGTAGGGAATGACATCATGGTAGCAGTCGGCAATGATGCAAACTGTCCAGCAAAAGGAAAAGGTACGATTGCTCTCAAGTCAGATGGAGTTGTAAAACAGTTGTCCGATGTTCTTTATGTGCCAGATATCAAGAGGAACTTGTTGTCCGTTTTTGCGATCACGGATCGGGACCTCAAAGTTCAATTCGATAAGAATGGTGCAGAGATCCTGGATCTTTAAGGAAAGGTTGTTGGTAAAGATATACGGTGCAACAACATTTACGAACTCTAAGCTTTCAGTGCTCGAGCGGATGTGAAGAACACTAAGCTGTGGCATGAGAGGTTTGGTAATCTAAACCTTAGTTCTTTGAAGGAGATGCATAAAAGTGGAATGATTGCAGACCTACCAGAAATTTCAGATCTGCGCGATGTATGTGAAGCTTGCATGATGGGCAAGAAGCATCGGCAGCCCTTTCCTAAAGAGGCCAGCAGAGCAAAGGCTCCTCTAGAGCTTGTTCACACGGACCTCTGCGGAAAGATGGAGACGGAAGCTTTGGGTGGTTTCTTCTACTTCACGACGCTGATTGACGACTACAGTAGAAGGATATGGATATACTTCTTGAAGATAAAAGACGAGGCTTTCAGTAGGTTCAAGGAATGGCATGTAATGGTTGAGAAAGAATCAGGGAGGAAGGTGAAGAAGCTGAGATCAGACAGAGGTGGAGAGTTCACATCGACTGAATTCGAAAGTTACTGCAAAAGTCACGGAATCAAGAGGCAGAAATTCCCGCCACATACATCACAGCAAAATGGAGTAGCAGAACGCAAGATGCGCGTCATCTGCGAAATGGGCCGGAGTATGATAAAAGAGAAAGATTTGCCAAAGACTTTCTAGGTTGAAGCATGTAACACTGCAGTTTACATCCTCAATCGTAGCTACACGAAGGCTGTGAACGGGATGACTCCACTGCAAGCCTTTTCTGGTAAGAAACCTTCAGCTGCACATTTCAGAGTTTTTGGATGTGACTGTTTTGTGCATGTCCCTGATGCTACCAGGATCAAATGGGAACCGAAGAGCCGGAAGTGTATTTTCTTGGGCTACAGTGAAGAGACGAAGGGTTACCGTCTCTATAACCCTGTTACCAAGAAGGTAATTGTAAGTCGTGATGTGGTCTTCTCATAACAACTACATCAATTGGAGGAGGATGCTTCCTTCCCAGACAACCAGGACCAGGATATCCATCCAGTACTGCCACCAACAGCAGACCGAACTCCCCCAACGGTGCTTGGGAGGATTCAAGACAAAGAAGATGAAGAAGAGTCTACAGAACCACAACGGCAACGACCATTCTCGAAGTGGGTAAAGCAGCTTTTGGACGGCAGAGAACCTCCAGCAATTAAGGAGGAACCATCCGAACACCGCCGGTCCAAGAGATTAGAGGAGCAAAGGACGCATGAACACTTGGTCAACTATGCTTTGATGATAGAAGTGATCCGCGCTGATGAACCCAAGTGTCTTGAAGAGGCACAAGGCAATGATAGGTGGATGGAGGCTATGCAGTCGGAGTATGGCTCCATAATGAAGAACAACACTTGGGACCTTGTGGATCGATCACCAAAGCGTAAGGTAATCGGAACCAAGTGGGTGTACAAGATCAAGTACAAGTCCGATAGCACGTTGGATAAGTACAAGGCTCGGCTCGTGGCAAAAGGATTTGCATAGGTACATGGTTTTGATTATCAAGATACTTTTGCTCCCACAGCTCGACTAACCACAATTCGTAGTGTTTTGGCTTTAGCTGCCCAGGGAAGTTGGCCCGTGTTTCAGATGGATGTGAAATCCGCCTTTTTGAATGGAGATCTCAAGGAGGAGGTATACGTGGAACAACCACCAGGTTTTGAGATCCCCGGTTCAGAAGGTAAAGTCTGCAAACTAAAGAAGGCACTTTACGGGCTGAAACAGGTCCCACGAGTGTGGTACCGGTGAATTGATGCCTACTTTTTGCAAAACGGGTTCAGGAGGAGCCCATCTGATGCAAATTTGTATATCTTTAGAGAAGGAGGCAGGTGTATGATTGTGGTCCTTTATGTGGATGACCTTGTCATAACAAGGAACCATGAAGAGAAGATCTTGCAGACGAAGCATATGCTAGGAAGAGAGTTTGAAATGACAGATCTCGGATTGATGCATTTCTGTTTGGGGATTGAAGTTTGGTAGGAGCCGAAACAGATCTTCATTTCACAGCTGAAATATGCTGGAGAGATACTGAAAGCATTTGGCATGGCTGAGTGCAAAACAGTTGGTATCCCTATGGAGGTTGACGCGAAGCTCTCAAACGAGAATTCATCACCACTGGTGGACGAAGCGAAATACAGAAGGCTTGTGGATAGCTTGATCTACCTGTGCAACACACGGCCGAACATCAGTTTTGCGACTGGTGTACTAAGCAGGTTTTCCAATAAGCCTCGGGAGAACCATTGGAGGGTAGGGATTCAGGTGCTGAAATACATCAAAGGCACACTTGATTATGGTATCACCTATACCAAGGGCAACATCTTGACCGGATTCTGTGACTCGGATTGGGCAGGAGACGTGGATAGCAGGAGATCAGTGACAGGGTACTGTTTCTCACTTGGATCTGGTGTTGTGTCATGGGTCAGCAAGAAGCAACCCACAGTTGCTCTTTCTTCTACTGAGGCCGAGTACAAATCTGCATGCTTTGCTTCTTGCGAGACAGTGTGGTTGAGGAGGATTTTAGGAGACATGGGTGCAGTGCAGAACAAGCCTACAGAACAAGCCTACGCAATTATCATGTGACAATCAGAGTTGCATGGCGATTGCAAAGAGTCCGGTGTTTCACGCTCGCACAAAACACATTGAGATTCAATATTACTTTGTACGCGAGCTGATCATGGATGGAGAGATCGACTTGGTGTACTGTCCGACTACAGAGAATGTTGCGGACATCTTCACGAAGGCTCTTGGAAGAGACCTGCTGCTGGAGAGGCATCTTCATCGACTTGGCATTGGGCCGAAAAAGTAAGTTCACTTGCGGGTGGACATTGAGGGGGGGTGTTAGATATCAATGCTCCACTCTCGTGTAACTACGCGGGAATCAGCTAACTCTACTTGTAAGCCCCCATATGAGGAGAAGGCATTCGAGTAGCTCGGTTATTATCCGGTAGGTCTTGGTTTGGACACCAGATGGGGGCCATGTGTGGCTTGATGGCTGGATGGCTTCAGATAGAGTTGGCACACCGCCAACTAGGCTACATGCAAGTGCGTGAAGGCATCCCTTGACTGACCGCACTGAGGATAGACAGAGTATTTCTCGGGGCAGCCCAATCTCGGGTTGCGGGGCCCGTTTGGAGCCTCAGATGATCCCGGATGGCTGTGGGCCGAACGGGTAACGTAGGTTAGTTGCTCTGTTTTGCGCACCGGTTCTATCGTATGGTCGGTGACCTATTTCGGGACCGATCCCCAGTCGACCGTTTTGGGTGGACTGGGTCGGCCACCCAATTGAGCCTAACCGACTACGACTGGTGGCTATATAAGAGCAAGCCCATGAAGCCCATTTCATCACTGGCTACAGTAACCTTGATTCCTTAGCATTCAGTCTCCGTCTTCTGCTGTTTTCAGCACGCCATCAAAGCTTCTTTCACAGGAGCGCACGGCTGGGAGGTAGCGCCATCTATTGTATCAATTCTACAGTAATCAAATTTTTGATTCTCCATACTATCTTGTTTTCTCTCTTGCGTACGAGATCCTGTTATCTGTTGAGCACAGACGTTGTATTATTTTCTTACAGCACTATGGTGGCACGATTTCGAATTCCGACCAGATTACCAGCACCAAGTGTGGAGGCCATGAGTCGAAGCTCATCTATTGGAGTAGGGTGTTCCACCTCGACCTGTGATATTAGTCATTCAAGGGGTTCGAGACCAGACCAGCGGTGTCAAGACACAGTCATACAGTAGGATACAGTATTACCAGCAGGCAACAAGGTTACAACAAGACCAAGATGCCTCTCTCAAACCTAGTCTTCCTCCGTTCCCATCACCTATATGCACTGAGGAAAACCACATGGAGCATTATCCTGTAGCATTAACCCACAACCAATATCCTTCCAAGAAGTTAGCACCAGACTCGGGAATTCAGTTCCTACAGATCAAGCTTCATAAACTAAGAGATCACCTCTGGATTTATGAACCAGGTTGATCAGGATTTATCATCCAGGTATACCTTAGATAGTCACCTCCGTTAGCACAATGGGAGGCCCTTTTCATACCCTAGTTTGAGTTTCAGTAGAAGGGGATGTCATGGGCATCTAAAGCCCGTGGCCATGCTTAGGCAGCCAGGTCAACAGCCACGCAGGCATCCGTACAACCATACACGGCAATCAGCACAGTCAATGCCATGTCATCACAAGTAGAATACATAGAGTTGAATTTTTAGTTAAAAGTCAATGTGTTGACTTTTTAATATCAACGTTGGCTTTTGTACCGACCTGTTGTTGACCAATGGACTAGGGTCAATGGTCAGCGTTGACCAGGTCAGCCAGGTTGACCTAACACTGGTTTTGAGCATTAGTTTTGAGTGTTTTAGTTTTTGAGATTATTAGCATTAGCATAGCACTCAGCAAGGGCCTTAGCGAGATGATCGATAAAGAACTACCACATCATTTGCAACCCTTAAAACCCAAAACCTTACAAACACAATTGGTTTGCCAAGTTGTTTTTATGCATGGTTGATGCCACATCATCGCTGCATGGCCACTCCACTTTAACCTTAGTCCGAAAGTATAGACCTCTACGAAGATTATGTTGGAATGGTCACCTCCCCATTTGTAAGCCCCCCATATGAGAAGAGCATGGGGGAGTATTGGAATGGTCACCTCCCCATTTGTAAGCCCCCATATGAGGAGAGCGTGGGGGAGGGAGACCTAGGGCAGTACCCCACAGAGAAAGAGAGAAAGGGGCTGCCACATGGACAGCATCATGGCTGTCATGTGGGCAGCACATCTAGAGAAGGTGAGGAGTGGCTGCATGATAGTGACACATGGCGGCTGACCTCAGCAGCAGTACGGATGAGTATGGCGCTGCACACGTGGCTGGAGATAGCCTGGCAGAGGGCAGAACCAGCATGACAGAAGTGGAGCAGCAAATGGGGCTGCTAGTGGGCAGTGGCATGCCTTATATAGGGTGGGCCCTTGCCTTGATGGGAGGGCCCAAGGCTCTAGAAGTGTGGGCCAAAGGGCCCCAGTTTTAGAGCCCTTAAAGGGCCGGACCAGCAGCAGACTGGTCGGCCAGTATGAAGTTGACTGGTCGGTTTTTATGACAGGCCCTTGGGGCCTATAAAAGGAGAGGCTCTGGGCCTCATTTCATATCCAACATTCAGCAAGAAAGGGTGCAGACAGGAGCAGCCAGAAGCCACTCCCTTGGGCCTCACACTGAGGGTGAAGGAGAGTGGAAGGTGAGCTGCAGACTGAGTTCCCTAGAGGTTGGACCTTGGCTGTCTTCTAGGGCAGCAAGGTGTTGTGATCATGATACCTTCTAGAGCAGCCATTCACAAGCAGGTTGGAGCAGTGGAACAGCTATCTTGAGGCCTACATTCAGGAGGACCAAGGGGACCTGTGTGCTGCAGACAAAGCTTGGCAGGGGCTGCCCACCTAGGCTGATTCATAGGCAGTAAGGTGGAGAAGAACACACTAGATGGAAAGTCTACAGACGCTCGAAGTGGAGCACGCGGGCTCGAGTCTAGAGATAGCTAGCAGATAGGAGAAGTACCTTGTGGTAAGGTTAAAGGACCACACCATTTGTGGGACTGTGGATCTATCTCTTTTGTATTGTGTCCATAGTTTTGGACGGAAATATATTATTTAGGTGGTTTCTCTATCTGGTTGGTTCATTGCCTATTGATGAGTCTGCACATCTATTTTATGCACCTAAGTTAAGAAGTTTGTGATTCCACATCCCACATGCACACTGTGTGAGCTCCTGGGCATTACTATCAGTCTTCCGCTGTGCGTACCCTTTGTTGGGTTCATTTCTAACATGGTATCAGAGCCCAAGTAGGAGGCTCACAGGTGTGGGAGCTTGAAGGCAGGGACCTTGCTGAAGGACGGCCTTGATTCAGAAGCTCTTGGGAATCGACTTCCACGACTGGAGGATTGTGCCCTTGCGACAAGGAGGGTGACTCAGGTTCAGTTAGGTGCGTTTAAAGTTCGCGGTCCAGGGTATCTGGAGATGTACTTTTGTTGCAGACCTTGCCAAAGGAAGGACGGGTTGAAACAGACCCTCAGAGCATGGTGCCTGTAAGACTCCAGGTTGTTCACTCATTATGAGGGGGACAATTGGAAGATCATAGAGGTTGGGTTGCTCGAGTTCGAAGGCAGGAACATGAATGAAGGAGGTGGTGCTAGGAGGTGCTACCAAAGATGGACCTGTGTACCAGGATGGTGTGCGGAAGCGGAACCAGACCTAGACCTGGTGGAGCAGGAGCCACTGGATGAAAAGCCAGGAAAAGATTTCGACATCGAAAAGTTCCAGAGGACTACGACCAGAGTGTTACTGGAGCATCTTCATCGATGTGTCGGCATTGGGCCTGGATGTGTCGGTGAGAGGGGGTGTTGGAATGGTCACCTCCCCATCTGTAAGCCCCCATACAAGGAGAGCATGGGGGAGGGAGACCTAGGGCAGTACCCCACAGAAAAAGAGAGAAAGGGGCTGCCACATGGACAGCATCATGGCTGTCATGTGGGCAGCACATCTAGAGAAGCTGAGGAGTGGCTGCATGATGGTGACACATGGCGGCTAACCTCAGCAGCAGTACGGATGAGTACGGCGCTGCACACGTGGCTGGAGATAGCCTGGCAGAGGGCAGAACCAGCACAACAGAAGTGGAGCAGCAAATGGGGCTGCTAGTGGGCAGTGGCATGCCTTATATAGGGCTGGGCCCCTGCCTTGATGGGAGGGCCAAAGGCCCTAGAAGTGTGGGCCAAAGGGCCCCGGTTTTAGAGCCCTTAAAGGGCTGGACCAGCAGCAGCCTGGTCGGCCAGTATGGGGCTGCTAGTGGGCAGTGGCATGCCTTATATAGGGCTGGGCCCCTGCCTTGATGGGAGGGCCAAAGGCCCTAGAAGTGTGGGCCAAAGGGCCCCGGTTTTAGAGCCCTTAAAGGGCTGGACCAGCAGGAGACTGGTCGGCCAGCCTGGTGGGCCAGTATGAAGCTGACTGGTCGGTTTTTATGACAGGCCCTTGGGGCCTATAAAAGGAGAGGCTTTGGGCCTCATTTCATATCCAACATTCAGCAAGAAAGGGAGCAGACAGGAGCAGCCAGAAGCCACTCCCTTGGGCCTCACACTGAGGGTGAAGGAGAGTGGAAGGTGAGCTGCAGACTGAGTTCCCTAGAGGCTGGACCTTGGCTGTCTTCTAGGGCAGCAAGGTGTTGTGATCATGATACCTTCTGGAGCAGCCATTCACAAGCAGGTTGGAGCAGTGGAACAGCTATCTTGGGGCCTACATTCAGGAGGACCAAGGGGACCTGTGTGCTGCAGACAAAGCTTGGTAGGGGCTGCCCACCTAGGCTGATTCACAGGCAGTAAGGTGGAGAAGAACACACTAGACGGAAAGTCTACAGACGCTTGAAGTGGAGCACGCGGGCTCGAGTCTAGAGATAGCCAGCAGATAGGAGAAGTACCTTGTGGTAAGATCAGAGGACCACACCATTGGTGGGACTCTGGATCTCTCTCTTTTGTATTGTGTCCATAGTTTTGGACGGAAATATATTATTTTGGTGGTTTCTCTATCTGGCTGGTTCATTGTCTATTGATGAGTCTGCACATCTATTTTATGCACATAAGTTAAGAAGTTTGTGATTCCACACCACACAACACTGTGTGAGCTCCTGGGCATTACTATAAGTCTTCCGCTGTGCGTACCCTCTGTTGGGTAATTTCTAACAGGGAGGTGGACCTAGGGATGTATAGATTGCCACATGGGTAGAGAATGGGGCTGCCACATGGGCAGCACATGAGTTGTCATGTGGACAGCACAAGAAACCTTGTGCAGGAGAGATGGCGGGAGAGAAGGATGAGGGGATAGAGAGATAGAGAGAGGGAGGAGGGAGAGAGAGTGAGCGTAGGCAGCAGGTAGCAGGAAGGAGGAGGGAGAGTAGATAGGATTAGATGTCACATCAAAAGTACTATACAAATCATTAGGGGTTGACTTATATAGTCCCCCTTCTTTCTCCTATCTTACCACCGATTTCCCTTCTTTTTCCCCACCTATTTCCAACCTAATTCCTTGCTATTTCCCACCTTCATTACAGCCATCCCTCCCCAAGGAATTTCACCCTCAAAATTTTATATGCGGGATGTTAAATAGGTGCAGCAAACAGCAAATAATAATCAGCCCGGTAGGCGCATTTCACCTTTGCAGGATCCACTCATCCTTGACCAAGATACTCAACCTCTTGTGCCATAAAAGTGCATTTGCTGGCTTTAGCATAAAGCGGATGCAACCTCAAAATTTCCAGCACTTGCTTGACATGTTTGATGTGCTCTTGCTTATCCTTGCTGTAAATGAGGATGTCATCAAAAAATACCAGTACATATATGTCAGGAGGACGTGAAATTATGGGACTCTTGATTTGCGACTCTCGTAATTTGTGCGTGACTGCCTTGAGCCTCTGGGGCGCGAGGGTCTGGCCATGGGGTGGGACTTGGGGAATTAAAATTCCTAGTGGGCCCTTGGAAATAGTGAATGTGCGCCCAGTTACTAGGCAATCAATTCCTAGGGCCAAAGTGTGCAACAGGGGGCCCAAAAGAGTGGTGTAATTTAAAAAACATTGCTTTTTGGAGCCTAGGGCTTTAAAAGGGGGAGGGAAGCCCTTCTTATAGATGCAGTTGGCCAAATCAGTTCTAGAGGAGCCAGATCATCAGTTTGGCGTTGCCAGAGCTTGCCAGGTGTTGCTAGAGTCAAATCGCTTTTTACCAGGAGGTTCCAGAGCCTGCCAGGGAAATTCGATTTTACCCAGGGGCCAGTTTCAGGTGTTCCAGAGGTTGCCAGGGAAATTCGTTTTTACCCAGGGGCTAGTTTCAGGTGTTCCAGAGGCTACCAATGAAATTAGTTTTTACTCAGGGGCCAGTTTCAGGTGATCCAGGGCTTGTTAGGGAAATTCGTTTTTACCCAAGGGCCAGTTTCAGGTGTTTAAGAGCTTGCCAGGGAAATTCGCTTCTACCCAAGGGCCAGTTCCAGGTGATCCCGGTCTTGCAGGACAGCAAAGGATGCTTGGGATAAATTGGCCTCTCTCTATCAGTTGCAGTTCCTCTCATGCATCTAAAAATACAGCAGATAAGTCAAAGAAGAAAAGATGCAACTATTGTCGCAAGCTTGGACATGACATTTCAGAATGCAGGAAGCACATTGCTTCGGAGAAAAAGAAAGCAGGATTGACAGTTAATGCCTCACATGCTATTGAATCCCATGAGCCAGTAGATGCTTCACATGCACATGCTCTTCAGGATGATTGGGCATGGGCTGTTCATTGCTCATTTGATCCCTCCAAAGCTGATGCATTATTTACTGCTAATGATGCTCAGTCCTGGTACTTTGATAGTGGTGCTTCCAAGCATGTCACATCTTGCAGACAGTTGTTTCACTCTTTAGCTGATGCACCTCGAGGGGGGACTGTCACATGTGCTAATAATGCTTCATATGCTGTAAAAGGAATTGGAGATGCGCAGCTCACATCTATTTCAAGTCATCCTGTCACTTTGATAAATGTTCTCTTTGTGCTTGCAATTGAAGTCAACTTGATCTCAATTTCAGCAATTGCCACTTCAGGTTTCAGAGTTATTTTTGATGGCTACAGATGCCTAGTTTATGATCTTCGTGATGACAATGCCATAGTTCTCACTGGCACTTTGCAAAAGGGGCTTTATCACCTTGATCATCACTCAGCTGCACTTTCTATTGAAGCATTGGCTATTTCAGATTCACAACTTGCTGAAACTCATCTTTGGCATGAGAGAATGGGCCATCTCAATTATAGAGCTCTTGCAAAGCTACATTCACAGCAGATGGCAAATGATGTATTTCAAACTCACACAGTTTCCAAACATGTGTGTGAAGGTTGTCTTTTGGGTAAGATGCATCGATTTCCTTTTCAAAAAAATTGTCCAAAACTCTCACAAAGGAAATTGCAGCTAGTACACAATGTTGTCTGTGGCCCAATGAGGACAAATGCCATTGGGGGGTACAAATATTTTATGACTCTCATTGATGATTTCACAAGATATTGCTGCATATATCCATTAAAAGCCAACTCTGAAGTTTTCTTATGCTTTCAGAGGTGGCTGAATATGGTTGAGAATGAATCACGATGCAAGCTTGTCACCCTCAACACAGATAGGGGGGGAGAGTATATGTCAAAGGAGTTTGATGCATTTCTCTCTTCACCGGGCATTATTCACTCATACACTACTCCTTACACTCCTCAACAGAATCCTGTTTCTGAAAGGAAAAACAGGTCCACAATGGAGATGGCTAGATGCATGCTTGAGGCCAAGTCTTTGCCCAATAAATTTTGGCTTGATGCAGTGATGTGTGCCAACTATGTACTGAATAGATCACCTACACGGGCATTGAAGATTGTTACACCTTATGAAGCATGGAAAGGCAGGAAACTTCACTTTCACACATGAGAGTTTTTGGGTCTCTTGCATATGTTCATGTACCATCTCAGCTGAGACATAAGCTTGATGATAAGGCAATCAAATGCATATTTATTGGTTACAACCAGGAGAGCAGAGGGTATCGGTTATATCAACCAAATACTGGGAAGATTATTGTCAGTAGAGATGTAATCTTTGCTGAACATTTAGCTTCTCCTCTTGTGGACTGCAAAGCTAAGCTAGATGTTGACATGTTTGATGCTTTTGAATCTTGGTTACCTCTGCCATCCTCAGAAGAGGACTTTGACCAGCAACATGAGCCTCCTGTAGGCCCTCCAACAAGCAATGATCAGCCAGTACCCCATGCTGATTTGCAGGTTTCTCTTCCAGCACAAAATGATCCCACTATTCATGATGCAGTGATTGAAGAAAGAGCTATCAATAGACAGCAAAGGCAAGTTCCCAGATGGCTTCTTGATACATTGAGGGACAGCAAACAAGATCAGCCTTTTGCTGCCCTGACAAGATCAGGAAATAGACAGCATGGTCACTTTCTTGAGTTTGCACTCCTTGCTACAGCTTGCAATCAAGAGCCTCTGTGCCATAAAGATGCTTTTGACAGCAAAGAGTGGATGGATGCAATGAGAGCTGAGTTACATTCCATTGCTAAAAATGACACATGGGAATTAGTTGATCTCCCTCTCGGCAAGCATGCCATTGGAACCCGGTGGGTCTACAAATTAAAAAGGAAATCTGATGGCAGCATAGATCGATACAAAGCCCGTCTTGTTGCAGAAGGTTATGCTCAACAACAAGGCATTGACTTTGAGGAGACATTTGCTCCCACATCGAGGATTACTACCATTAGATGTGTCATTGCCATTGCAGCCCATCATCATTGGCAAGTGCACCAACTTGACATCAAGACTGCTTTTCTTCATGGGGATCTACAGGAAGAAGTATATGTCACACAACCTCCTGGCTTTGAGGTTGTTAATTTTGAAAATAAGGTATGCTGGCTTAGAAAAGCCCTATATGGTTTGAAGCAGGCACCCAGGGCATGGTATGTCAAAATTCATGCACACTTATTATCCCTTGGTTTTCAGAATAGTCCCACAGAACCCACTCTTTATGTCCGTGGGAGTGGATCTGATTTTTTAGTGCTGATTTTATACGTGGATGATATGCTCATCACGGGCCCAGATACTCAGCAAATTGCAGCTTTCAAGGCTGATTTGCAGCAGGTTTTTGACATGTCAGACATGGGACAGCTCCATTATTATTTGGGCATTCGGTTTGTTCATGTTGAGGGGGGTATCATGATGTCACAGTCCAAGTATATTGGACAGCTCCTTGATCGTTTTCAGTTCGAAGATTGCAAGCCAATCTCTGCTCCAGTAGACCTTGGCTTCAAATTCTGAGCTCATGATGGGGGCCCACCATGTGATATCACTCTTTATCAGCAGGCTGTTGGATGCCTTATTTATTTATGTCACACCAGACCTGACTTGCAGTATGCAGTATCTAAGCTTAGCAGATTCATGCACATGCCCAGTTCACAGCATTGGCAGGCAATGAAGAGAGTCTTCAGATATCTCAGAGGCACTCAGGAATTAGTCCTCTTCTATGGTGATCAGGGTTCACTTACCATGCATGCTTACACGGATAGTAACTGGGCAGGATGTTCCGACACCAGAGTGTCACATATTGGCAATCATGTACCTCTTGGCTCAGCAAGAAGCAACCAACAGTTGCTACATCTAACTGTGAGGCTGAGTACATGGCAGCTTTCACCGCTACAGTAGAGTGTGGTTGGCTTTGATAGTTACTTACAGATCTTGGTATTCGCCAAACATCCTCCACTATTGTCTACACTGACAGCCAGAGTACTTTGCCCATTGCGCGTAACCCAATGTTTCATGCACGTACCAAGCATATTGAAGTTCATTATCATTATGTTCGGGAGTGGTTGTCAGTAGGAGACATATCTTCCCACAGAGGACAACATAGCAGATATGTTTACAAAGGCGCTTCCTCGTCTCAAGTTCGAAGTCTTTCGACAGGCTTTACACTTGGTTCCCTTTGTTACATGATCTGACATCCCTTGTACATTCATAGGTGGCTATATCCTTTTGGATGAACATGTGCCACCATGACCAGAAAATACTAGGTGTTCTGAGACGTTTCCAGAGTACTTCAGCCCATCCCATGGAGGGGGGTTTGTAGGCCATCTCTTGGTGGTTCTAGTGATGCCCTATAGGCCATGGTATGTGCCTTGTAGGCAT
Organism: Dipteris shenzhenensis; assembly: GCF_047967505.1. NCBI lineage: Eukaryota > Viridiplantae > Streptophyta > Polypodiopsida > Gleicheniales > Dipteridaceae > Dipteris > Dipteris shenzhenensis. Next base: position 37,817,257 of record NC_141596.1, read on the forward strand.
AAATAGAGGCACTTGTAGTGTTAGTTCCTTTTAGGCCACATAGGACACTTAGTCCTATGTGACACCTAGGAGACTTAGTCCTAGGTCTAGGTACAAGTACCTTGTACTCTCTATTTTTCATTATCCTAGTTCACGTGACGGCGTTTCTCATCGACCCTTGTATCTTGTATGTGCTCCTTTTTTGTCTACGTGACCCTTCAAGCTCACGGGCTCGAGTCTAGAGATAGCCAGCAGATAGGAGAAGTACCTTGTGGTAAGATCAGAGGATCACACCATTGGTGGGACTCTGGATCTATCTCTTTTGTATTGTGTCCATAGTTTTGGACGGAAATATATTATTTTGGTGGTTTCTCTATCTGGCTGGTTCATTGTCTATTGATGAGTCTGCACATCTATGGTATGCACATAAGTTAAGAAGTTTGTGATTCCACACCCCACACCACACTGTGTGAGCTCCTACGCATTACTATAAGTCTTCCGCTGTGTGTACCCTCTGTTGGGTCATTTCTAACAGGGACAGATTTGGAGAAAGGGGGATAGAGGAGCAGAAGGGGGAGAGAGAGAGGGGAAGAGGGAGAGGAAGGGTAGGAGAGAGAGAATGAGGTAGGAAGAGAGGGAGAGATTGAGAGGGAGTAGGGAAGAGAGACAGAGTGAGTAGTGGGCAAGAAGGAGGAAGGGAGAGTAGATAGGATTAGATGTCGCATCAAAAAGTACATAGTAGTGGGTGGATGGAGACTTATATAGTCCCTCCACATTTTCCACGTAAAGGGCCTCTAACTTGGCCTCTTTTTCCCCTTCATTACAGCCATCCCTTCCCATAGAAAATTTCCCTCAAAATTTCATATGCGGGCTGTTAAATCGGTGCAGCAAACAGCAAATAATAATCAGCTCGGTAGGAGATGGGGATTGTCCTGGACAATGCTCTCTAGCTGCCATGAGTTCTCATCCTCAAGGAGTCCCTGCCACTTGATAAGATACTCGGTGTAGACTTTGTTTTGGAGTACGTGATCCTTGAAACCCATGATGCGCTCCGGAACATAGAGTATGTGGCCCTCCTCATCTATAGGTGGTAGCTCAAGAAGGACTTGGACATGCTGTTCGACATGTGGCTTCAGCAAGGACACATGGAAAACATTATGAATCCTGGAGGTCCTGGGTAGCTCCAACTCATACGCCACCTCGCCAACTTTGCGGATGATCCTGTAGGGACCATAATACCTGTGAGCAAGCTTCCTGTTGGTGTTACCCTTCAGCGAGGCATAACGGTTCTTATGGAGGCGTAAGTGCACATAATCCCCTTCTTCAAAAGACAGATACCTCTTGTGTTCATCGGCATACTTCTTCTGCTTGGCTTGGGCATCCTGTATATTCTTTTTAGCCAATTGCAAAAGGGCATCCATACTCTCCAAGTCATTTCTTGCTTGCTGATTTTTCACAGCATGTTTGCAACTAAAGATGGCATACCCACTGTGCATCCATGCATAGCCTCGAACGGGCTCATGCCAATAGAGATGTGCTTGGTACTGTTGTAACAAAATTCAGCACGTGCCAACCACTTATCCCAAGACTTCTGTGTGTCATGACAGAAATGCCTCAAATACTCCTCCAGCTATTTGTTCACCCTTTTTGACTGTCCATCCGTCTCAGGGTGGTAAGCAGTGCTAGGTGTAAGAGAAGTACCCCCTGCTGTAAATAACTCCTGCCAAAAGTGACCCATAAATTTTGCATCTCTGTCGCTGACAATCTCCAGAGGGAAACCATGATGCTTAAAAACATGCTGGATGAATTGCCAAGCAATGTGTGATGCTGAATAACGGGTCTTAGTGGGTATGAAATGGGCCTGCTTTGTCATTCTGTCAACCACCACAAAAATGCTATCCCATCCCCGCTTTGTGGAAGGCAACCTTGTGATGAAATCCATAGCAATGTGAGTCCATTTGCCTTCTGGAATAGGTAATGGTTGCAAGAGACCTGCGGGTAACCGGCTGTCCACTTTATTTTGCTGGCAGGGCAAACATTCATTGACAAATTTAACTACATCCCGCCACAAGCCATCCCAGATAAAGCTCTGTTTAACCTTTTCATATGTCTTAGTAATACCCGCATGTCCTGCCATAGGAGATGAGTGCATTTCCTATAAGATCAGCAGTCGGTACTTTGAATCTGGCACCAAATAAATTTTGTCCTTGCACCACAACAGCCCATTATGAGCTTAAATTCAGCATGCCCCTGGCTCGATGGCCTCTGTAACTCCACAAATATGGAAGCTGCCTCAGAATCCTGCATGTATTCTTCCTGAATACCATGAATCCACTCTTGGTAGATGGTAGAAATGGCAGACAAACTGCAAGCCCACATACGGGATAAGACATCTGCAACCATGTTTTCTTTCCCCTTCCTGTACTCGATGTCAAAATCATAAGACTGAACCTTAGCCAGCCACCTCTTCTGCTTCATTGACAAGTTGGGCTGCGTAAGGAAATACCTGAGTGTCCTCTGTCTTAACCTTGATTTTGCCACCGTACTAGTGGTGCCATTTTTCGAAAGCATGGAGGATAGCCAACATTTCCTGATCATACACATGATAATCTAGTTCCTTGGCATTCAATTTCTTGCTTTCAAAAGCAATTACCCTGTGTTCTTGTCTTAGCACAGCCCCTAATCCTTTGCCACTGGCATCTGCCTCCACAATGAAAGTACGTGAAAAATCAGGGCATACCAACACAGGAGCATGAGTGAGGGCGAATTTCAGGTCTTCAAAGCTGTGCTGTGCATTTGTAGACCTCATAAAAGCATCTTTCTTCAAAAGGTCCGTCAGAGGGGCTGCCCGCTTGGCAAACTTGCGAATAAAGCGCCTGTCGAAGGAAGCAAGACCTAGAAATCCCCTCAACTGAGTAGGGTTGCGTGGCTGTGGCCAATCCACAATGCATTTCACCTTTGCAGGATCCACTCGAATGCCATCCTTGCTCACAATGTGACCAAGATACTCAACCTCTTGTGCCATAAAAGTGCATTTGCTGGCTTTAGCATAAAGCTGATGCAACCTCAAAATTTCCAGCTCTTGCTTGACATGTCTGATGTTTTCATGCTTATCCTTGTTGTAAATGAGGATGTCATCAAAAAATACCAGCACATATTTGAAAAGGAGAGGCTGTAAAATCTTGTTCATGAGTGCCTGGAAGATAGCTGGTGCATTGGTCAATCCAACATGCATCACCTTGAACTCATATAGTCCCCTCTCTGTGCGAAAGGCTGTCTTGTGCTCATCCCCAGCTTTCGTTCTAATCTGATGATAGCCGGACCTCAAATCAATCTTAGTGAAAAACTGAGCACCCTTGAGATCATCCAACAAGTCATCTATCTTGGGGATTGGAAACCTGTTCTTGATGGTGACCTTATTCAAGTCTCTGTAGTCAATGCACATACGGTAAGAACCATCCTTCTTCTTCACTAGGAGCACAGGGGATGCAAAAGGAGAAGTGCTATGAGCCAAATGGTTGGTTTCTGAGGAGAATCCCTCATGTATCGCCACCATGTGTGGGCATAGTCTTGCATATGCATACCTGCAAAAATGATGCGCTTCTCCTTAGACTTGGGGTAGAAGCAAAAATAGTCTTCCAGCTTCGTGAGCCACTCCTCCAACTCATTGGGAGTGCGAGTGTCCCCTTTAAACTTATGCACTGTGAGTTTGTCCTTCATATCCTTAGCTGCATAATTCTTGTGAGTGTAGCCTCCAGGAGTGCGGGCATCATCACGCTTGAGGTTCACATAATTGGAGAAGGGCATCTCAAGTTTGATGGCCTCAGGTAGGGCCCTGTATGAACGCAAAGAATCTGCCAACATGTCATCAAAAGTGGCTCGCTGCCCACCATCAACCCTCTGCTGCGTAGAAGTTGTTGCCATATGATGCACTGGCTGCGTCTGGCTATATGTGCTCGCTGGGGGAGCGATAGGTGTATGAACTCCGGGCTGGGTCTCTCTGCCAAGTGCATCTCTCCGGAATGATGGCATACCAAAGGGCTGAGAAGAGGACTGACCTCTCTCCTAGGGGTGTGGGCTGCCATATAAACCCAAGCCAACTCCAGGCATACTCGTTGGTGTGGTGAAAGGAGCACTAGCCGGATGCACACCAACGGGTCGGCCCAAAAGAGACGGTTCAGCATGCATAGATGCAGAAAGATGAGAGCCAAAAGATGGCTTGACATCTTGCAAGAAGGTGCTGTGTGGCACAGAAAATACATCATCTATGTCGAGAGAATCCCCAAGTTGGGGTACATGCAATGGTCCAGAAGACTGATGCTCATAGGCATGATGGCCATTTGCCATAAAACCCCTGTGTGGGGCAGACAAAACATCCTGACTATTTGAATGGTCCCCTTGCTGGGATGCGGGCTGCTTACCCTTATCCTGCATAGCAATGGCAGATGTGATTTGCTGACCAATCTGCTGTCCCATCTGGACAAGAGCCGTATCTTGCATATCCATGGCTGTGGTAAGATGCTGGCTGAACTCCTGTCCTATCTGGCGGAAAGCACCCTGGAGGATAGAGGAAAGGGCATCTAGAAACTGCGTCTGCGCTGCCTGGGCTTCCCGGAATGCAGGAGAGAGAGGCTGAGTGGAAGGAACCTCTGCACCACCAGTGGCTGCAACCACTGTGGCAGGCACTTACTCATACTGAGCAGCCTCATCAGTGTCATGCGATACATCTCGAGGGACACGCTTCGGTGCCATGGTGATTGGCCCTGGAGAGAGGAGCTCGAATATAGCTCGAATATAGGCAAGGAGAAATGGATAACAAAATCTTGCGTAATTAGCACCCGAGATAATGCGTGGAAACACGAAAATGTTGATGGAGAGGCTTGGAAGAAGGGTCGTTGAAGAAGCTTCGAAAACGAGGTCCAAATGAGCCCAAATAGGGTTGTGGAAAGCCCCGAAAAGAGGCCGGAATTATTATTATTATTATTATTTTTTGGGGGTGAAAGGGATCCTAAGTCACCTAGGACTACTCTAACCTAGGACCTTAAGGACTGTTAAGACAGTGTCTTAGACCAATCTAACCCAATGTTTAACCTTTGTTAGTACTAACCTAACCTAGAGCCAAACTAACTAAACCTAATTGACTAAACCTAACCTAATCCAATCTACTAACTTAACTCAATCCACTAACTAAACCTAACCAAACTAGCCAGACCTAATCTAACCCAACTAACTCTGACTACTGAACCCTAGGAAAGAAGAAGGGCTAAGGTTTTTTTTGGCAAGGTAAATGGTGACGGCGGGTGACGATGATGGGGTGGGGCGGGGTGGGGTGTGGCAGCCATGGCGTGGTTGGCTAAGGGAAGCAAGGACGGTGGGAAAATTGGAGCAGCGATGGTATCCGGGGTAGTTGGAGTAGCGACGACGGGATGGCGGGGGAGCTGGAGCAGCGACGACCAGAGTGGAGTGGATTTGGAGGTAGGGAACGACGGGGAAGTTGGAGCAGCAACGTAATCGTACTGGATTTGGAGGCAAGGAACGACGGGGAAGCTGGTGCAGACTTGGAGCAGATACGTAAGGACACGTCGTTGATGGCGCACGTCTGTGCTGTTTGTTGCTGGTAGCCCACGCTTGTTTCCTTGACGTAGCTGGGCCGACGATGGGCTAGTAGTTCCCCTCAGTCTGAAGCGCTGGTAAACTACGATTGATAGCAAGACTCAGTGAGGGTCAGGTGCCAAGAGCTTGGGCTTTGATACCAATGTAGAGAAGGGGGTAGGGACAGATTTGGAGAAAGGTGGATAGAGGAGTAGAAGGGGGAGAGAAAGAGAGGGGAAGAGGGAGAGGAAGGGTAGGAGAGAGAGAATGAGGTAGGAAGAGAGGGAGAGATTGAGAGGGAGTAGGGAAGAGAGAGAGAGAAAGTGAGTGAGCGTAGGCAGGAAGGAGGAAGGGAGAGTAGATAGGATTAGATGTCACATCAAAAAGTACATAGTAGTGGGTGGATGGAGACTTATATAGTCCCTCCACATTTTCCACCTAAAGGGCCTCTAACTTGACCTCTTTTTCCCCTTCATTACAGAGTGGAAGAAACCTCTGCACCACCAGTGGATGCAGCCACTGTGGTAGGCACTTGCTCATACTGAGCAGCCTCATTAGTGTCATGCAATATATCACGAGGGGCATGCTTTGGTGGCATGGTGACTTGCCCTGGAGAGAGGAGCTCGAATGTAGGCAAGGAGAAATGGATAGCAAAACCCTGCTGTAATGAGCACCTAAGATATATTGTGGAAAACACGAAAATGTCGATGGAGAGGCTCAGAAGAAAGGTCGTCGAAGAAGCTTTGAAATGGGGCTTGAATGAGCCAAAATAGGGCTGTGGAGAGCCCTTAAAGAGGCTGAAAATTTCTGAGGTTTTTTTTGGGGTTTTTGTTTTTGGGGGGGGGGGACCTAAGTCACCTAGAACAGCTAGGACAGCCCTAACCTAAGAACTCTAGAACAGTTAGGACAGGTAGTTAGTATGACCTAACCTAACCATGATTGAACCTAGCCGTGGTTAGGTTGACCTTATAACCTAACCCAATCTAGCTAACCTAACCTCACCTAACTAACTAAGGCTAATTGACTAGAGCAAACCTAACAGCCTAACCTTCCTACTAACCCCTGGTTGAACTAACCTAGGAAGACTTGTAGGACTAAGGTTTGTTGGACAGGCGTGGCGTCGGCATGGCAGAGGCGAGGGTGCGGCGACGACGGGTGCTGGCGGATGCGTGGCCACAGAGGTGTGGCAACGGGGGACACGTGGGTACGTGAGGCAAGACGCGGGTCGACGGACAGGTTTGTTGTGGCGGGTATGGCAGTGGTATTGCGGGTGTGATTCAGGCTGAGCGGTGACGTTGGAGTCGAGATTGGGCACCACCTGTTGAGTTCTCGTCAGGCAGCTAAAGTCTGTGTGATCCTGTAGGCTGGTCCGTTTGCTTACGGTAACTACTGGTCGAGGTTCACAGGAGGATAGTCGTTTGGCCGGTGAGGTATCCCATCCCCAGGCACTCCTCCAAGCATATGCAAATGCGCCTGCTAGTCTTCAACGCTCGTGGCTTCTAGATGAGCAGATTTCAGGAGATGTGACGATTCCCTGTCAGCGCTATTTGGTCTCGCTCTTGGTCGTAGTTGCACGTTGGCACGATGGTATAGCATTGACTCCTGGGAAAGTGCTCTGATGCTAATGTAGAGAAGGGGGAAGGGGCAGATTTGGAGATGGGGAGAGAATAGCAGAAGGAAGGGAGGAGAAGAGAGGAGAAGGGGAAGGAGAGAGGAAGAGAGAGAAGGATGAGGGGATAGAGAGATAGAGAAAGGGAGGAGAGAGAGTGTGAGCGTAGAGCAAGTAGCAGGAAGGAGGAGGGAGAGTAGATAGGAATAGATGTCACATCAAAAGTACCATACAAATCATTAGGAGTTGACTTATATAGTCCCCCTTCTTTCTCCTATCTTACCACCAATATCCCTCCTTTTTTCCCACCTTCATTACAGGGGGCATGTAGCCCTGGATCTGGCCTGGCAAAATGGAACCTCAGAGCAGGCGTACGGCCTGCAACAGGGCCCTGTGAAGGGCGCGATAACATCAGCAGGGTACGGCCCCACTGTATGGGGCTGTACGGAAGCCTATTGGATGAAAGACAGGGCTGATGGAAGCCTGGCTGAAGGCAGGATCTGCAGTGGCCAAAGGCGCCTGCATGGCAGGCGCCGTTGGGCCTTGTATGGAGCCTGCAACAGGCCTGGAACAGGGCCAGCAGGTGGGCAGAGTGCCTGGGCCTATGGCGGGCTGCCACGTGGCCAGGCGGGGTCAGTTTACAGACTTGGGGGGGGGCAGACTGGTCGGCCCAAACAGACCCTAAAAATCGGCCAGTCTGGTCAGTTTTTGCAGCAAGGCCTTGGGCCTATGAAAGGAGAGGCTTTGGGCCTCAATTGGATATCTTCTGGAGCAGCAAAAGACAAGCAGACAGGAGCAGCAGGAGCCCTACTCTTGGAGCCTATTCCCAGAGGACCACCTAGGCTGACATTCAGGGCAGCAAGGTTGAGGAGAACACTCTAGACAGAGAGTCTACATTTGCTCGAGGTGGAGCACGCGAGCTTAGAGATCTAGAAGTGCTTGACATCTAGTAGGAGAACCTTTTGGTATTGTATCCTGTCCTACTTTGTGGACGGACGGAAATATAAAGTGTTGCTTCTATATTTGTCTCTTAGCATTGTCTATTTACTGGCTTGCACATCTATGCACATTAAGTTAAGAAGTTTGTGATTCCAGACCCCTACTACACTGTGTGAGCTCCTAGGAAATACTGTAAGTCTTCCACTGTGCGTATTCTCTGTTGGTTCATTTCTAACAGATTACCTCATCACTTTTAGAAGCAAATATGAGTACTATGAGTTTTTGGAATGCCATTTGGGCATACCAACGCTCTAGGTGTTGATGAATGATTTACTACACTCATAAATCAGAAAGCTCATAGTCCGTTTAGTGATGATATGTTACAACAAAAGTATTGTTGAGCATAGAGAACATTCAAGAAAGTGTTCAGTCTCCTAAGAGAAGCTAGTCTCTACATGAATAAGAAAACAAATGTGTTATGGATGGTTAAGTTTCAATATCTAGGATTATCGTTGCGTGAGTTGATCCCTGATAAATTACCTTATCTTTGGACAAGAAAGTTTTTGATGTAGTAAAGAGAGTAGTGTTGTATGCCGTGATCCATGTTTTGAAAGCATGGAGACATTATTCATATGGTGCAAAGTTTTATGTTGTTGTCGATCACGATACTCTGAAATATTTTTGCAAATAGTCTGATTTGATTAATAAAGTTGCTGATGCATTGTCATGCATTATGCATAATACGAGTTTCATAGTATTAGAAAGCGCTGTAATGATATGACATTAGAGAACTCAGAAAGTTGGCGAGTATGTCCAGAGCCTTTGGCCTAAGGCTGTTGTGTTAAAACTTGGGGTTAGAGATGACCTGGCATGTAGGGAAGGCCATACATATGTAAGAAATACCGTAGATGATGGTATTCTTAAGAGTAATGGCAAGAAAGTAGTACCTAATCAGAATGATCTAGCAGAATTTCTTTTGCACAGATTCTAGCTCGTCGTCATATTGCTCCTTCCACTTATAGACGATGTTTGTCGTTGTGACAGTCTATGCCCCATTCATGATTCGGTTCATGATTTCTTATTTCTGTTACAGCAACAGCTTCAGGTTTCCCCAGTGCTTGCTTTGGCAATCGATTTTGGTTGCTGGACTTCCATCCGGTTAGGTAGTGATATGATTTTTTTCAAAAACTGTGTTTGTTATTGGGCAGTATGGACCCTACGGAAAGATTGCAACCATCAGGTCTTTGGTGAGCCCTTTGTTGCTAAATATCAGTTATGTCGGGCATCTCTTAGGCTATCATTTTATGATTGTCTATGTGCATGGGATCTAGATTATCCTACCTATCAATATTTAGAGGCCCAGCAATTTTGGTCTTGTTCCAACCATTGACGCCCAACATGGGTATGAAAAACCAACGGCACAAACCCACACATGTGCTAGTGCATGCATCTAGGCTTTTCATTGAAAAGCGCATGTGTAGACGTATATATGGGACAAGACTTGTAAGGTGCTTGGACCCATAGTGACCTAGAGATATGCGAGGTCTTGTCTCATTATGAGACATAGAGCCATGGATTTCACCTTATCCTATAAAAAATTTACCACTTGAAGGTGCGGGTTACGCACCCTTAATCAAGAGCTCATGTTCCTCCAAATGCAATAGAACCTTGCAAGAATCTTTATACCATCATTATTTAGAGGCCTACCAATTTTTGTCTTGTTTCGACCATCGATACCCATTGCCCAACATGGGTATGAAAAACCGACATTGCAAAACCACACGTGTGCTAGTATATTCCCGTAGGATTTTTAATTGAAAATTGCTATATGGGACAAGACTTTGTACAGTGCTCGGTCCCATTATGTCCTAGAGACATACGAGGTCTTGTCCCATTATGAGACAGAGAGCCATGGATTTGACCTTACCCTATCAAAAATTTATCAAGTAAAGGCTGTCGCTTTCTTTGGGACTGTTTCTTGTAATATAATGACAAATGGATTTCACAAAAAAGTTGTGTGTGTGTGTGTCCACACACACACACACACACACACACACGCACACACACACACACACACACACACACACACACACATAGATGAATCCATGAACATGCCAAACACATCCTCCTATAAAGTGGTATTATGCTTTTTCCTATTCAATGCTGATATGGATTTGGCTAACATTAACTATTACCAATTATTTGAGATGTAGATTTGGTTCAGTGGGAAGTCAAGCAGTCGACTATAAGATCCACGCTGCATTCAGGATGACTGTGTTTTTGAGCCATAGCTTGTTTTTGAGAATAAACAGCATGGTGAATCCTTACTTCTATGCCATCTATATCATGTTCTTTTTGGGCGCTGGGGTGTGGGGGGGGGGGGGGGGTGTTCAAGTCAAACTAAATTAAAAGTTGGAGTCTTTAAACAAGTTCCCATCATGAGCTGTTTACTGTTGATGTATTATATTGATTCAATTGACTTCCGTGTACACCTGTCAAAATTTAAAAGCACAGCTATTGCCACATTCTGTGCATTTATCACTAATCAGATTATCAGGTGTTGAGCTTTTAAGGGTAAAACGTTCAAACAATTTTCTCCACCTGTTTCATTCCTAAGCCTGATCAGCAGTATTTGTTCTTTCTGATCTGACTAGTCCTGTAAATAATAATTTTCCTGGAATATTAAAATTGTATGGTGGAACTGTCTACTGTGTGTTCTATTTATTTGTTTCTCTGAATGCATTGGATAGTTATGATATGTAAGCGATGGTATGTATGCAGCCTTCATCTGATAAGAACAAACCAACGAAGCTTCACAGGAGGAAGCATCAGATCGGGTCTTTGTATTTTGATATGAAGCAGAAAGAGATGGAGCTTTTAGAAAGGAGGGCTAAAGGAAACTTGACTAAGTCTCAAACACAGGGAAAATATGGTTGGTGAGGTCCATTTATCGGGGAAATATTGGATTGGAAGCATGGTGCCTAATATTTCAGGGGCAACCGGAGATGAAGAAGCAAGCATGATGGACCTTCATCAGATGCTGAGCATGGGTATGGCAGATTGATGGAAAAACGTCTCGTAAAGCTTACTTTTGGGCGTGCTTAATGTCAGTGCCATAACTTTGTAAATCATTCCTGCCTCAGAGTGTCAGGCTCTTATTCATTTGTGTTTTGCAATGGGAAATGAATAAGATATGAAATGTGAGTGGCCATGGTCAAGCTTCCTGTTTAATTTTGGTTCTATTTCCTCGTGTAATTGATGACTTTGGCTAGCATGGTAGGATATCTTCCCAATTCAGATGCTTCCTGCAGCTAAGAGTTTGACATGTTGGCAAAGGCAGACAGTATTAAGGCATATGCCCTACACATGCATGCATGTGTGCACCCAGTGCTTGCTCAAGTGTGTGCAGATCTCTCATAAGGAAAAAGGACTTTCTATATTTGGACCAGAGGCAAATGTCTTACATGAATTTCTTATTTTTGGAAAGTTTGATGTGAGTATATATAGTTAACTTTTGTGGTTCGTAGGTGGAAATATGTAGAAGGAACACTTTTAGCAAAAAGGACATGCTATGCTTCTATACAGAAGTATGAATATGGCAATGCAAGAAAAATGGTGTAACTCGTCGAAGAATTTGGAAGCTTCTTGTGAGCTGAAGTCAAGTACGTGATGATGTAATGAAGTATAAAGAACTATCTTGGTTGACATGGAAGAGAGTTGGTTTGTGTGGCTTTGTAGTCTCTTATTGTTGTGTAATGGACTTGTAAGGGCTTTTCATATCTCTCTCTCTCTCTCTCTCTCTCTCTCTCTCTCTCTCTCTCTCGTGTGCACTCGTGCCATGGAATTGTGCAAGCTCGATTAGAGTGAGCTGGGCACCTCAATTTCATTACTTGTGAATATTGAATATTTGGCTGCCAAGGATACCTTTCTTCTAGTATAATGTGGATTTGTCGAGTGACACCGGTTTTTTGTTAGCAATGAGACACCATGCTCCTCGTATTTCTTTCACTATGGCTTGTTTGAGAAGTGAGATTCTATTTTATTAGGGCCATGTGAAGCCTCTTGGATGCTTGAGCATCCTCCTATCCCATACGCGGCAAACATCATTTGAACTACTTTCTATATTATTTATTGAGATGGGGTGATATTTGCACCAGCTAGGACAGGTTGAACCAGAGGGGCATTTTATCATTGCAAGATCTTTAGTGCTTTTGCTTCTATCGTTAACGCGTTCCTTGATTCATCAACCAAATTAGTGTCACTTAACAACTTTTATTTGGTGGTAGTCTCGCAGAAGACATGCTCCCTTCAGAGCTTTGGGATGGAGAACTATTAATTTGCTGAGAGAAGCATGACCAATCTCTAGGATATTTTGTTTGATTTTTTTAGCAGTAGACTTATGAGAGCGGCTTAGAGAGTAAAGGCAATGTGTTGATGATGCATTCTTAGGAGTACGTATGACCTAAAAATGACATGCAGTGATAATGGGTCATTGTATTGTACCTTTCAATTTATTTATTCAAATTCCCCATGTATGGAAGATGTAACCATAGCCAAGTTCACAAACTCACGTGGATATTCAAAGTGTCAAAGTTGTGTAGTTATAGGAGTTTATAGGAGAATCAAGTTTTACTTTGAGCCAGCTCAGGTTGCAGTTTCTCATACTCTACATGGCATTGCACGTATGATTGAAGTGGAACTTAACCAGTATACTAAAGTTATTAGATGGGGTGGACGGAGCTGTATGGACATAACAGCTAATAAGTGAGGTAGGAGCTAATGAAAGTGAGGATTTTTTAAAATGAGGGGGAGACTTGTGGATACCCTATGTTATATAATACTGGCTGTTGCTTTCTGATTTACTATCGGGGATATTAAACCACTAGAATATGATGTAACTTTTTTTCTTTGATTAATGTCTAATATCAAAGAAGATTTTTTTGTAGGAAAACCTTTGCTAAATCCTTCTAATTCATAAACATGTCTCCTCTTCAAATTAAAAGGTATTTGTATAGCTGCTTATGCTTGGGCACCGATGACGACATAAGCATTGCTTTGCTTGCTAGGTATGTCTACCCTTTTTTGGGGTGGTGGGGGGTGGTGTTTAGCTCTTTTTTCTTCTCTTTTGTTCTCTCTTTTATTAGCACTGGCTCGTTAGAGACAGTGCTTTAGTTTGGGGTTGAGAGTAATGTGATTCTTTTCTTTTTTGGATTTTTTGAAAAACTCGGTCACTATGACTTTAGTCCAGTTAACTGGAGGACTGTGAGGCTTTTTGCATGCACTCACGGTGCAAGCTTGAATCTGTGATTGATGCCCCTCCCTTTCCGCTTGTTGCATCACCAGCCTCCAATTGCTCCAGATTGTTTCAATCTCTGTTCCTCACACTTTATCGTCGCCTCTGTCTCTGCTCACGGTGCTCCATTCCTCCAAGAAACTCAGCAGCATCACAACAGTTTGCTTGCCCTTGAAGATGCATTGTGCGCCGGACCTTCTTGCGATGTGCCGGTTTCTCCACCAGCTCTAGATTCGTTGCTCTGCTAAATCCATACAAGCTAGGTTAGGACCTTCGGACTGTGTATAGAAGGTGAAAGGTACAACTGAGATGTCTGTTGAATCCATGCAAGCTACGCTGGCGCCTTCAGACTGTGTATAGCGAGGTAGAATGAAATACTAACTCTCTTGGAATCTCGCGCTCATAATTTACTGTAGAAACACCCTCATAAGAGCTCTCTCTCTCTCTCTCTCTCTCTCTCTCTCTCTCTCTCTCTCTCCACATAGCTAGGGCCCAGGACAACATGTCGGGTTGGACCCCCCCAAGGTATTTTATTTCTTCAAGAGAGAATTTGTTACAAGAGTTCAGCATAGAGCTGCCTGATACATGATCCGACGTGAATCCATATTACAAGGGCTTCAAGCTCATTTCAAATCGGCAACATGCCACTTGTCTAAAATCTAGACTAAGTCGTATTACATGCCACTAAGGGCAACTCTGGAGTCTTTGAAGCACTTGGTCACGCGAACCGCCTCCTAGATACTTGTTAGGCTCTCGTAGCGCTTAGGAAAATAACTCTTCCTAGTATCTGCAACAATTAATTAAAGCGCACCACCATGGCATCCATTAATTGTTAGCGCTTTGCACGCAAATAACACACTGTGGACTAATTCTAGTCACGGTGGGCGTCCCCACTGAATACATGTGCACACATAACAAATATAAAAATATATATTTATTCTCTGGTTGATCGGAGTCAACACTCTTGATCATAATTAAGGAGCTTTGACCAAGGGTCGAGGCGCCTTAATTATAGCCAAGTCTCTCCAACCGAAGTTGGCACAACTCTCCAACCGAAGTTGGCACATCTTGGTTAATCGTGGTTAATCCTCTTGGCGCATGCCAAGTCTCGTTGACCGAAGTCAACATTCTCTGACCATAGTCAGCTCTGTAGTTCTCTGGTTAACCGCAGTTAACCCTCTTCGTAATAAACCAAGTCTCCCCGATCGAAGTGAGGTTTACTTGACTAGAGTCAAGTATCTTTGACCGTAGTCAATCCTTTGACCATTAAAAGAACTCTTTGATCATAATTAACACATATAAAACTCTTTAATTATGATCAAATAAATGGTCAACTGTACTTTGACTTGGGATATTTACATTGTGGTGACATCCCCTCGGCTTCTATTCAGTTGACCTCAACTGAAAAGCTTCCTTGTAAACATCCAAAAGTTGTGGATGATCGGATAACATGTCTTCGTCCATCCACTTGGCATCTAATGTCGTATAATTCTTAAATTTTACAAGATACCTGTAAAACTCCTTGCCCTGAGGGCCTTTGCGTACAGTATGGTACACAATTTGCTATGGCTGAAGGACCTTCTCCAGCTCATCCACTTCTGGTGGATCCTCTGATACTAGCTCTCTAGGCTCTGGCCCCTGGAATTTCTTTAGAAGACTCACATGGAATGCATTGTGAATCCTCCAATGCTCTGGCAATGATAACCTGTATGCAACCTCATTTATTCTTTCTGTAACCTTGAAAGGGCCATAGTATCTGGGAGATAACTTTGCATACACTTTCTGTTTGCCTTTAAACTTGCGGAGCCTAGCTTTTTCAAACTTCAAAAGTACCCAATCCCCTTCCTTGAGATCTAACTGTCTTCTATGCTTATTTGCAGCTCTTTTATGCTTCTCTTGAGACCTTTCAATTGCTGTCCGGACTTGGCTGTAAGCTGTCTGGAGGTCTCTCACAAACTGATCAGCTGCAAATATTTCATTCTTGGTCCTCAGGATAGGTGGCAAAATCACCTTCCCATAAATGACCTCAAAGGGGGCTTTCCCTGTAGAGCTGTGTACTGTATTATTGTAAGCAAACTCTACCAATGGCAGGTACTTTTCCTAGTCTGAACCTTGGTCACCCACGTAGCATTTCAGCATGTCCAATGCTGTAGAATTTGCTACTTCACTTTGACCATCTGTCTGGGGATGGAAAGAAGAAGAAAAATTCAGATTCGTCCCCATGTTATCAAATATAGCTCTCCAGAATAGACTGGTCATTCTGGGATCTCGATCACTGACAATGGACTTAGGCATACCATGGTGCTTAAAGATCTATGCCATGAGAAGCTTAGCCATATGATCTGCCTTTATGGTTTTGCGAACCGGAATGAAATGAGCTTGCTTGCTAAATCTATCAATGATAGTCCAAATCCCATCATTCCCTGACTTTGATCTTGGCAAATCAAAAATAAAGTCCATTGTAATACTTTCCCATGGTGCCTGAGGCACGGGAAGAGGCATAAGTAGGCCACGTGCCTTCTGTCTATCATACTTCACTTTCTGACACATAAGGCATTCAGTAACAAACTGATGTATATCTTTCCGCATCCCTGGCCAAAAGAAATACCTCTCTAGTGCTAGAGTTGCTATAATTCCTCTGTGTCCAGCATAGGGAGGTGCATGGCATTCCTCCAAAATCTTTTTCCTCATCTCTTGAGTGATGCGTAGGCAATCATCTTTCATTAGATACCCATCTTTCAGGGAATAGTGACTGGTAGATTGGCCCTCCTGCATTTGCTGTAAAATCTCACCAAAATCTGCATCATTAGCATATTGTTCCCTCATGCCTTCCAGGTCCTGATGATAAGCAATAGTCACATTATCGACCCGGGGTCTTCGGGACAAGGCATCTGCCACTCTGTTCCAAATTCCTGGGGTATGGAAAATCTGAAAATGATACATTGACAGCATGTTTGCCCATTTCATATGCTTCTCGGAAAGCTTGGTCTGAGTCAAAAAGTATCTCAGACTTTGGTGATCTGTTTTAACAGTAAAATCTGCACCCAAAAGATAATGCTTCCATGTATGGATGGCATGAATTATAGCCACTAACTCTTTCTCATAGATTCCCAGATATCTTTCAGCATCACGCAATCTTCGGCTCTCGTAGGCTACTACATGTTCATTCTGATGTAATGCATCCCCAACACACTCTCCACAAGCATCGCAATCAACATCAAAAGGTTGATAGAGATCCGGGACTACAAGAATAGGCTCTGTAGTCAACTTCTCCTTCAGTGTATTGAATGCTTTCTTCTGTAATTCCCCATGTGAAGGCTGCATTTTTCTTAGTAAGGTCATGTAATGGAGCTGCGATATGAGCAAAATGCCTGATAAATCTCATATAATGGGAGCAAAGTCCCAAAAAACTACGGACTTCATGCACAGTTTTCAACTCAGGCCATTCTTGGATGGCTCGGATCTTTGCAGGATCCATCTGTATCCCATTCTTGGATATTATATGCCCCAGATAATGGATCTCTTCCAAGAAGAATTCACTTTTCTTGCTATTGGCAAAAGTTGATGATTTCGAAGTTCTTGAAATACCCATTAGAAAAAAAGGGAGCTCATTTTGGGGCCTTTTAGAAGAGAGAGAAAATAGGCTCTCAACCAATCAGGAGTGGGCCAACGTAACGTTGAAAATTCAACAAAAGAAGATGAAAATAAGAAAAAGAAATAGTACTGTATGTTCGTAGAAGCATGTCACATTAATGAGGTGATCTAATTTGAATCTTTAAAAAATTTATTTTCTGTGCAGAATTTGGTGATTTTGACACCGTAAACGCGTCCGGAACGGCCCAAAACCCCAAGAATGGCACTGGAAACGCTGGAATCGGACATCCGGAGGCCCAAAAACGGCCAAAAAACGAGAAAGGTACCAAATCGCGTTTATTAGCAAATCTCACTTTTCGGCGTTTTTTGGCCGTTTTCGAGCCTCCGGATGTCCGATTCCAGCGTTTCCAATGTCGTACTTGGGGTTTCGGGCTGTTTCGGACGCGTCTGCGGTGTCAGAATCACCAAATTCTACACAAAAAAGTGTTGCTCTTATATGAACATTGAATGTAAAGCATGTGAAAGAATATATTTATTCCTTTTCACACTGACATTTCTCACGCAAGTATCCATATTTTCTTGCTTTTGTAGAGAGAGAAAAGAGGAAATTGTGAATTTCTTACAGGGCCCCAAAATGAGCTTCCATTTTTCCTAATGAAAGCAAGATGTTCCCTGTGCTCTTCTTCTGTCTTTGAAAAGACTAGGATATCATCAAAGAAAGTACCCGTGAAGTGCCTGTACTTTCGGAAGATGCGATCCATCATTCTATTGAATGTGGCTAGAGCATTTGTCAACCCAAAAGGCATCACTAAGTATTCATACAACCCAAACGTAGTGCGAAAAGCTATCTTATGCACATCTTTTGGTTGTATCTTGACTTGATGATAGCCACTCTTCAAGTCTATCCTACTAAAAACTGAAGCTCCATTTATCTGATCCAGTACATCATCAATGCGTGGAATAGGGAATCTATTCTTGATGGTCATTTTGTTCAGTGTGCGGTAATCGATGCACATACAGAATGAGCCATCTTTCTTTTGTACTAGCAGTACAGGGGAACAAAAAGGAGACGAGCTGGGCTGAATCAACCCTTTCAACAGCAAGTCCTGTACCTGAGCCATAATCTCCTCTCTCTGAGTCACACTGACTATATGGGGGCCTATTGGGTGGCTCGCTTTCAGGAGTGAGTTCTATGCCATGATCCTCAGG
The DNA here is from genome assembly GCF_047967505.1 of Dipteris shenzhenensis. Lineage (NCBI taxonomy): Eukaryota > Viridiplantae > Streptophyta > Polypodiopsida > Gleicheniales > Dipteridaceae > Dipteris > Dipteris shenzhenensis. The sequence continues at coordinate 37,835,472 of NC_141596.1, forward strand.
TCTCTCAAGGGGTAGCTCCCCTGGCAAAGCATCGGAAAAGCAATCTTTAAAGTTTACAAGAAACTGAAACTTATCTTTGTCTGCATCATTCATTTCAGCATGCATATCATTCTCTTTTTCTTTTACAAAAACCATGCACGTGGAAATTGTAGACTTTATTGCTTTACCACATGTAACATCAGATACAATGGGTCTAGTCTCCCCTTTATTCCTGCCCAAATGTGCATCAGTACATTTGGCTCCCCAAATGTGCCAAGACTCTTTCAGGAAGAGTCAACTTCACTGCCTTGCGATGAAACCAAGGCATTGCCAAGACTACATCATGATCTTTGAGTGGAGAAATGAAGAAGTCTTCCTGATCCACATAACTCTGTACATGAGGATGGAGCTTCCCTATCAAGGGAGTGACTGGCATAGGATTCCCACAGAACATCTGATCGGCATCCAAAGCCGTGCCCAACTCCTCCGTCTTTATTCCCAGCCTCAGGGCTAGGTCCTTTGATATGAAATTATCAGTAGCCCCTAGATCAAATAAAATTAGTGCTTGCTGGTCTCTGACTTTGCCCCATGATAGCAGCAATTCTCGTTCTTTTGGGTTTGAAACATGACCCAGTATGTTAGGAATTCCTCGTGCCATTGGCTTTTGCGGTCCCCATGGCTTCTCTGCCTCTTTTCCCTTCGAAATTGAAGGCTTTTCTGGGCAGTGGGCAGCCACATGCCCCTCTTTGCCACACTTGAAGCATTTCCCATCTCTACGGAATTCAGCTATCTGTTCAAGGGTGAATGGAGATTTGCCTTTATATGACTTTGAAAACTAAGTACCCCTCGGCTTCTGAGGCTGAAACCCTTTCTTTTCAACCTTGGGGTACTCTTTCTTTTCTGATTTTGAAAAATCTGTTTTCTTTCTTTTAGCACATCCTGCATGCAAGGATAGTACTGTAGATGGATCTGGTAACGGCACAAGCATAGTTTTTTTAAAACCATGTGGATGCAAAAATCTCATAGCTCAAATGGTAAGTTTTTTTTCAAAAACCATGTGGATCCTCTCTCTCTCTCTCTCTCTCTCTCTCTCTCTCTCTCTCTCCCCCCTTCCCCCCAATGAAGCCTTACATCTCCAAGATTTCAAAAGTGTATGTGCTTGCCCTCGTTCTTCAACTTCATAATACCTTGAGAACAAAGAATACCTAAACTTCCCTCTCAAACTTCTTCAATTTGCCATCTTTGTAATTTGGGTGCTTTGCAAACTCTTTGATTAGTCATCTTTGCCAAAAGGGTTTTCCTTTGCACAACCTTCGACCTCTCGAGCTCTCTAGCTAGGGCGGTCTTCCCATCTTCCATACCTTTAATCTCAAGGCTATCGCATCCTGTTCCTCTACTTGGGTCTCCATTAGCATATGCTACCATTGGGCAAGCAAATTCTCAAATTGGCAAGCTAATACGGAGAGATCGTCACACACGACTATCCCAGTTTGATTAAAAAATTTGATAACCCATTACTAGCGTCGCTTGTTAGAACCTCAAGGAGATTTGTCAAACTTGTAAAAGGCACACAAGCAAAAGCATGTGATATTTGCATTGATGTGTGTGGCAAAGAGCGTCACCATGGGGATGTCCCTATTAACGCATAAAGATGGTATTTTGGCACTTTGTGAAAGACTTGTTGATTTCTCCTCACATAGTGACGAACATGTGAGGCCTCAATGAATGTTTCAATAACATAAGAGATGCTCTCGGATGCATTGATGGAAGCAGGAGAGAAAATGGAGAGCAATTGCAAAGGATTCATTATGAATGCAACATTTTTTTAGGGGATTCAGTTGAACATGATGGCATGGAGCTTGGTTCCAGGTCAGCAAGCATAGTTAGAAATCTTAATCAAATTGAACCCATGGCTTTAAGGCAAGAGTGCATGGACAAAAAAGGCACATTTCAAGGGGCATAGCCATAGGACACAAATTTTGCAATGTCACCACCTTGCAAACCAACCTTGCCCAATGTAACTGCTTTTCGAAATAGTGAAGACACTTTTAAGTAATGTTTGTAAAGTGGTTTTTTATTCATATTTTGGACTCGATGTCACGCCTTATGGGAATAAGTTTCATCTTATTTGATTGTTATGAGCCATGCAAGCAAGAAGGCTTTGCCCACTTTGTCAGGTTCAGTTTCTAGCCTCTTTGTATATGGTTTTCAAGATTGGTAATTTGATGCCCCCATACCTTTAGGCTCTTGTAATTTGCAAACTCTTGTATCTTGCATTCGCCATCTATTTGAATATATGACATCTGCATATTTTTTGGGTTATTAAGCTTGGTTGTTGCAGGGTCAACAAGCATAGTCTGCATAACGTGTTCCAAGTCCTTAATATTGAAATGTTTGCATAACATATGCATACTTGACTTTTAAAATACTATTTTCAACTTACATATAATTGTGCAACAAATAAACACATTGAAGCAATCCATAGAATGTGAACTAACAAGAAAACATATCAAAGAAACCCATTAAAGATTTTGCAAGGTATTCAAATCTAGACATTTGTATGAATGGCTCCTCCTACACTTTTAAGAATAAGTTATTTTGGTCACATAAGATGTGCTTACTCATTCTTGTGAGTGATCCTGTGTACTCTTCTCTGCAAATGTTACATCTCCACTTTGACCAACGAACATCATAACTAAATCGTATGCATTTGCAGGATTTAGACCTTGTCCATGAGCCTCATCCTAGGATTCTAGATGTGCTATTCTGGTATCCATCATAGCTTGAGGTTCTTGACAAGATAGTATATCTCCCACCAAGGGAGTCTACATTTTGCACGGGTGGCTCCTCTCAGAATCGTTGTAACTTTTCGGCTCTTGGTAACTTCCACTTTTGGAATAGATTTTGTTGATTGCCTAAGAAGTGCTTACTGATTCTTATGACTGGTCCCATGTACCCTTCTCTATAAACTTTGCATCTCTACTTTTAACCGACTAATTGTAACATAATCGTATGCTTTTGCAGGATTTTGACCTCATTTCTCTAGAGAAATGATTTCTATCAAGGTGGAAAGGGAAAAATAAACCATTTTACTCCCACATGTGTATTTCTTGTTTCCATACTTAAAGGCTATAGCTTCTTAAACAAAATGTCCAAAAGCATAGACTCATATCAACACAAACTCTCCAAATAGAATTAGTATATCTCACAAATATAAGGCATGATTCCAATCCAAAAACAATGCAAAAACAACCTCTTGGAAATCTTCATACCTCACATAATCCCCTTCACATTCATTGCCTTGCTATTGTGGCTGACTCTTACCCTTCTACTCTAGATATTGGAATAACTTTGACCAATTCAGCAACCATGCTCATGACTCAGTTGTGGTCCACCTTACCCCAACATGCTAAGTTTAGCAGTTATGAACGACAATCTTGCTAGTTGAGGAGAACTTGTGGGTCTCACAAAGATTTGTATACGCAAAAAATAGGCAGGACAACTAGTCCAAAAAACCATTGGTACATGTCCTTGCACCATCCTATTACTATCTACACTAGCAGTTTCTATACATGTACTATTGGTTTTAATAAAAATTCCATTGGTATATGGACTTTTACTACTAGTATCATGGATATTACTATAAGGATAATGTGTGTTACCACCGATATATTGAGAGTAACCATTTGTAGGAGTTAATGATGCATGTGATATGTTGATCCCAGTGATTTGCATGTCATCTTCATGATTTCCCTCAGTCATGCCTTGATTTGAATTAGTTCGTTGCCATGGAAGCCTCTCTTGCAAATAGGGTATGAGCACTAAAATTGAATGGGTTGCTACTTGGTAAGGATTTACTTGGCTCTCATTGAAGAGCTTGGGTATCACTTGGCCCTTCAAATTGTCCAATTACATTGTTCCATTCTTGAAAACTTCAATGAGCTTGTAGAGGTCATTCCAAAACTGATTTTGAGAATGGGTTTGAGAGGATCCAGTTTAGCGTTGTATAATAGAGCAACCCTTTCTTCAAATTCTTGGAAATAATATGCATATCATGAGAAGCTTACCTTTTGCATTGTATGACCTATTGTGACCAAGCTACTCAGGTTCATAGTTGATCCAACTGTCGAGTTATTGCAGTCATTTCTTGATTGCTTCTAGCTCACTAAGCTAATGCTTAATGGTTAGTCAAAGACTAAAACTAGGAACTCCATAGGAACCACAAAAACTAGAATCCAAACCAAGTTCCATCTAAATTAGAGTCAAATTTATAGTCACCTTGTATTATTTATGATATGCCCATAATATAGCATGCAACTTGGTATCTCAATCTCTGCAATGTGTACTGGCCGTCTTGGTGAGAACAGACTTGAGTACCTTCTTAGTTGACTCAGCTTAGCCATTGTACCAAGGATATTAAGTGGTTTCCATTGGATATATAACCATGAGCTCGGTTGTCAGATATGTGAAGACCTCATTCATGAAATGTGTTCCTTGGTCATCACTTACAAACTCAATGGGACAACCATACGTACAAATAACAAATTCATAGATGAACTTGTCACACACCGAGCCAAGTTGTATGTTAGTGTTTTTTCTTCTATCCACTTGGTTGCATACCCTATAGCAACTATAACATATTTATTCTATGTGTATAGAGCCATATTTTTAAATGTGCCAATATAATGCAAGCCCCATTTTTGGAAATTTCCCAAGGCTAACTTGATTGAGGGAACATATGATGCTATGGCCAAAAATGACATGTCCTTTGGCATACATTACATTCCACACAATGTGCATGAGCATATCAACAGAGAGTAATCCCCACGAACCTACTTGCAAAACTTTCTAAGCTATAAGTTCTTTGTTGAAGTGTGCTCTAGCAATCTTGGTGTATGCATCATTTAGTACAACTTCTCATTTGTAAGGTAGTAAGCCAATAACGGAGGACCATATCTAGTATCTACTCATGGAGATAAAATTTTTCCTCCAATTAAGCTACGCTTCGAAGATTTGAAAGCCCATTCGCTTCACTTGTCTTGGGGAATATGCTCAGGAAATGTTGCCTATGATAAATATTGGAGCATTTCATCATACTCAATTTTAGACAAATTAACATCAAATAATTGATCATCTAGGAGCTTGATTGTGATTCCTTAAGCCCTTTGTGGGGCATGTAGTTGTGAGAAATAGTTTGTACTTGCATGTGACTTCTCAGGTTTATGAAATGATTTTAAAGCTGAATTCCTACATCCAATATACTAGTCATCCTTGGATGACTATTTTGTTAATTAAATACAATAAAGCCTAATGATCAATATAAAATATAAAAGTATTACCAAGAAAATAGTGTTAAAACATAAACCATCCGAAGATCTCCACGCTTGGTAGTGATGTAATTGCACTTGTGTGTTGTCATAAACTAGCTAGCATAATATTAAACCAAGTAATTTAGTCTATCCTCTAGCTCTGCCAAAAGAATGCTGATGGCATACTCTAATGTGTCCGCATGAACCAGGGAGATCACATCCCACCTAGGTTGCCTTCTTAGAACTAGTTTCTTGGTTCCTTTTTCTGAGCATGAAGAGTCATTAACAACTCCTCAATCCACAAAAACCCAGTTTCCTTTTTAGGAAGCTCATAAAGAGGACACTACAATCTAGGCAAAATCTTTTACAAATATCTTATGAAACCTATTGAACGCAACAAGTGATTTGAGTTGTTTAGGTTCTTGAGCTCTGTCATCTTCTCAATTTCTTAGATATTTCTTGAATTAGTCCTAATACCTTCCTTGACCAAGCAATATACCAATCCTCACACTTGGTCAGGCTCAAAGAGATTCTTGCCTGCCTACACCTGGCAAAATCTTTGTCAAAGGCAAGAAAAATCTTTGTCAAAGGCAAGAAAAATCTTTGTCAAAAGAGATTCTTGCTTGCCTACACCCTCCCTACACCTAGCAAAATCTTTGTCAAAGGCAAGAAAAATGTATAGATATTGTCGAGTATACATCAAAATCATCTAAATAAATAGCAATGAGATCAGTTACGTCTGGCCTTTGGTCTACCACCACATCATTGCACAAGATTCGGGGTCACTAGGAGGTCACTAGGTTGGTTTGATGTCTTTCACCATTGGAACCTCATCCCAACTCCACATCTCTTGCATGTACAACTCACAGTCAAAAAGTCATCATGATTGGGGCTTGATATCCAGTGAGTATAATGGACTAATGTGCCCATGGCTTAAACATGGACTCCTTGCCTTGCTTGTGCAGATATTTATTTGCTTTTTCTCATCAATCGAAGGCATGCCTCGCCTTTGGACTTGATGCATGCCCAATTGGTCGATGACAATGCTTGTGGCTTGACACATAGATCGTTCCATAGATGGTCTTTGAATCTTGGTTCTCCATGGAAAAATGCACAGAATCTTCATGCCACCACCTCAAGGGGACCTTCCATAGTTAGCTCCTCATGATGCCTCGGGTACAAGATATGGATTGGTTCCTTTTGGTCTTGATGTAGTCATCAAATGCTATCTCATGATGTGTATAGCTTGTTCTTCTCAATCCTCATGCTCTCCACTATCAGGGGACATTGGTTACTTATGCTCTGTGGAGGACATCGAGACACTCTTGTCAACTTACTATAAGACTCATATACTGGTTGACAACAATTAACTAATTTTGCAAGCCCTTGATGATACTTCTCTCACCATTTGTGAAGATGCAAGCGATTGACATTCTCGAGAGAAGTTGAATAAGAATTTTGCCGAGAGGACATGGAGAACTCAACCTTGATTGAGCTATTTAACAATAACTTTTTTTGAGATAACAGTAAGAGTACACATCATTTGCGGCACACTTGGGGAACATTCATGATCAAGTACATAATGTATAATCATGTTCTACATGGCAAGTCTATAGCTCTGTCAGTGATGGCCAGTGTTGTAGTGCTACACTTGAGCCATCTCATGACTGTAATCCATCATCAATTTGCCCTTAAAAAGAAGAACGACATGTTTTGTCGTGGTATGCTCACCAAATTAGATGACTTCTACTCTGCATTGGTCACCATAGATAGTATCATTATTGAAGAGATATCTATGATGACGTGCCAAAATGATGAATCTACTAGTCTGATCGATATGTGAGGTCTATGATAGCAATACCCTACATCCATTCTATTCCAAGAGGGTAATCCTTTTTGGTGGAGACATGCAGTAGCTCCCAGTGATATACAAGTGTAAAGTTGCTTTGAAAGACTATTATCATAGATGCAAACATTAGCAACTCATGCTTATGAAAAATCATGTGTGTTCCACTACATGCAAACCTCGTGGCATCTAAGTGGTCCATAGTTCCACAGCTTCTTGAACATCATCTACACAATGACACCAACAAAAGATTAAAGATCCAACAATATCTCTGCAGCATGATAAACATAGATGAGGATGTATAGAAATTAATTAACACAGAGACCTCTATTCTATGCATACATAGGGAGAACATGCAATGATATAAGCAATCATCTACTAAGATCACAATTCTCAACCTTTGATTTTGTGCCGATCCAAATCATATCAAATGTCAAGAACCTTCAAGAATTACAAGATTGTATCATGGACCTAGATTTGCATGAGGTTTAACACATGGCGATTGGTGCTAGAACCATACTAACAGAGAACATCAACTTGACGATATGAGCTACCAATGGAGCAGTAGAAACTAATCATAGCCTAGAGTGGCATGAAAAAACAAGCATAGTGACAAAGATTCATGCCATCATCTCCTCAACATGCGAGCCTATTGCACTCAGACGCTCAAAGCACATGCAAAGTTCTTGATTCACAGGACTTGGTACCACAAGACGACATTTCTAGTCATTCTTACACATGCCATGACTGCACACAAGTAACAAGACTCAACACCACAAGGCAAGGCATCAATTGTGATACATCAATCATTTGCACTAGGATTGACATACATCATACTCTCTTAATTAACAAGTCGACAAAATATTCGTATCTTGCATCATAGAAAATCAATCGACTTCATGCCCATGCCTTAGCCACAATATACTTGAAAATAGTACTAACCATAACTCAATCATTGATTGTACTTCACACCCCCTACCTCCGAATAAGAACAAATAGATCATGCAATCTTAATATGGTAATTTTGATGGCTAGATAGCTACTTAATCATTTTAGGGAATGATTTTCAAAATAGGTTCTAAAATTAATTGAAAACGACAAATTAATTCATTGGATAAAGCTCACATATTCATAATATAGCTCATTCGCTTTGCTTTAGCACGTATGAAAAAGGTGTCTCTCTTCATGTAGATGGCCAGCACAAAAGATGTATGCCTTCATGCATTAGTATTTTTTCTAATCTTTGATGTAATTGATATTATTATACGATATCCTTCATAAATTTCTTTTAATTTGTAGCTCTTCGAACAATTCAAGCTAAAAGCAATAGAAAAAAATAGTCAAAGAAGCGTGTGCTTTAAAGGAGCAAAAGAGAGCGACCAAAGTTTTTTTCAACGAAAAACAAATAAGAAGAGCCAACATATTGGGAATACTACCAAAGGAATATATCTATGGATTTAATTCATACGTGCAATATCATCCCTTCATGGCTAGGGAAAGAAATATCTTGGAAGAGAGGCCAAAAGGAAGCAATAACCTTGCAGATGGCTTGAGTCTTGACAAAGCAGATTGTACAAACACTATCCAATGGAGATGAGGCAACAAACATTGAGTTGTTAACTAATACGAAAGCATAAGCAACACTTGATAAATACACCAAGGGGATATTAACTATCTCCTGCATAACAATGCTACACTTTGGATTCATTGTCAATCTCGAAGAGCTTGCCGAAGTAGACAAGCGAGTAGTTGACAACATAACACATCAATTCAAAGACACTACAATTTGCAGTAGGCTTAATGGGCTAATAACCATTGAAAAAGTCACATAAAATATGGAGCCAAAATTGGTGGAGCAATATTATAGGACTTTTGCGACTATCTTTCTAGCACCCAAAAAGTTAACTACACAAGATAATACGATGTACAAATCAATACCTACTTCCTTATTTCATATTGTCATACAATTATAGTTACTTAGATATAGATCCTAGCATATCATGTAACAACGTTTATGGAAATAAACAAAGTATAACATTGAAAAATGTATGGGAAATGTCTAGATCAACCCACTGACTAAAATGATTGATGATGTCTATAGGTATATTCCATTTTGAAAAGCACTTTGATATGGAGATCCTAGCATCAACTCCAAATAAAAAGGAAGAGCATCACGACTAGGAATGACATTGACTTTAAAGGGTTACAATAACAACATGAAAGGAAACCTGCAAGTTTAAGAAAATAATGCTACTTGAAGCATAACAACCTAACTAAGATGACTTGATTCCACTTTCAAGCATTCACAATGCACTTGATATCCACGTACAAGCATTCACAATGCACTGCATGTTTCTACTTGTGATTCACATGTAGATGTAACCAAAATTTAAATTCTATAAAAATTTCATATTACTGTATATTTACTTCATTCCAGTTTATACATTTATATACCACTTTATGTCTTTAGTTAATTCACGCAGTAAAATAAATGCAATTCAATTTTGTTAAGATGTTCATTCTTTCTTCACACTTGATTTTCATGCATTAATATAAATACAATTTTACTTTTGGTTAAAACATCCATTCTTTCTTCTCACTTTACTTTCACCCTTAGGCTATCTACTCATCCGAGTTGGACTTTTCTGTGGTCTAACTTTGAAAGATGCATGGCAATTTATACAAGTAAAAAATGATGAATATTATAGTAGCTAAAACATTAATTTTTTAATGGATTTTGAAGTTGCAAAAATAAGAGTGTGGTGTGGCTAGATTGTGCACTAGTTGCAGACTGGGGTGCCTTGAATTCATGAAAGTTTTTTGTTCCTGTGCATTATTGCTCCTCGTCTTTTGTGACAAAATTGCTCGCCAGCAATTGCTCGGCTTTAAATGTCTACCTCCCCTCCCCTTACGCAACCAAAACCGCCACATGGCAGTGATTCATGAAGACTAACGGAGTGTTGCCAGTCAAAGTTTGGTGGTGCAAGGGTTTTCCAGTCAGCAATCCCCCAAATGGAGTGTGCAATTTCGAGCATGTGATCTCCATTGTCACGGTGGGCTTAAGTGCCAATGCACACAAGGTTAAAAATGCATAGTTGGTGTGACGGAGTCAAGCCAGAAGTCTATTATTTCGTGTGAACGAAAGTATGGCGCCTTTAATACATCTGACAGAGGTTTTGATGAGCTACAAGATGCTTTGTTTGAGCTGCAAGGAGCTACACAGCTATGTGGCAGGTGCTGATTTGTTGGAGGAGAGATCACGCACCAATGCCAGCGTCCTCCAACCAAGCTTCGAAATTTGGGCAGCGTCCAAGACTAGCCACCACCAGTGACCAGCCTCGCATTGTACATAGTTTCATTCTACATAGTTGTTGAGACTTTGAAGTTCATTGTACATAGTTTGCAGGTTTGTTGTGAACAATGTGAGCAAGGAGACTTGGTGCGCATTGAAACGCTTTGATCAAACGGGAAGCTGCATGTGAAATGCTGGCAAACCGATGCGGATCAGCTGCGAGGTCTGCGAGCAAAGCCCGGGGGGCTCGAAGGTTCCTCACTAGAGCTGAGAACGTTCAGCTTCTCGTGATGCGTGTAAAGGCTTATATGGTATTGGAGCAGGAGAAGCCGTGGTAAGTGCATCAAATCCAGCTCGCTCCTCTGGCGATATTGTCGAAAGTTTGTTTGGACTTTTGCAAGCATGGAGGACACCATGCACACCCTCTCCCTGCTATTCCTCGTGATCCTGCCGCAGAACCATCTCCAACACCTGCAGCCACCTCGTTGCCTTCACAGCGGATCACCATACAGCATCGATATTGCTTTGTAAAGTTTTGGAGCCACACAGCTTTGGCCAGTAGCTCTACAATTCCATCCGTAGAAATCTCTGCACCTTTACTGTAGTTCTAGGACACCATGTACACCCTCTCCCTGCTATTCCTCGTGATCCTGCTGCAGAACCATCTCCAACACCTCACCCACCTCGTTGCCTTCACAGCGGATCACCATACAGCATCGATATTGCTTTGTAAAGTTTTGGAGCCACACAGCTTTGGCCAGTAGCTCTACAATTCCATCAGTAGAAATCTCTGCACCTTTACTGTAGTTCTACCGTCATCCTATTCTGCAGGCAATTCCTCCGTCCTTATCGGTATCTTCAACATCAGCAGTCCGTTGCGTCCTTGATAAGAATTGACTCGTTCCTCTCCTCAATCGTGACCATATTACTATATATGGCTTTTGTAAGATCTGTCAACATACTCCCGCTGCAGGCAGCAGGACACACTCACACTCCTGTGACTCATGTGGCTTCCTTTCGCTTTCGGAGTCGTGGCTCAGTTCTCCTAGTGAACCGCCCTAACTACGGCGGTTCCAGTGCGTTTCCGTGGACAGCTCCATTTACGTAAGTCTATTGTGTCCTCGATCCGCTATTCACTCTGCTTTTGACATTTGGATCCCCCAACAGCGTGCTCTGAATGTCGCCTCTGTTTAGCATTGCTCCATCCCCCGTCCATAAGAATCTTGCCCCCAACGGATATTGGATCCATCCATGGCTAGCCAATCGTTCTTGTCCCCAGTGGCCAAAGGAGGTCAAGAAAAAGAGCCGCCCGGCGGAGAGTCGATGACAAAGTTTGATCATGGCAAAGGCCCTAAAACGTATCGAGGGATCCGCAAACGCAAATGGGGCAAATGGGTTTCCGAGATTAGAGAACCTCAAAAGAGATCACGCATCTGGTTGGGATCATATACAACTCCAGAAGCGGCTGCGCGCGCTTACGACACAGCGGTGTTCTGCTTGAGAGGACCTTCCGCCGTTCTCAATTTCCCGAGCTCGCCTCCACATATCAAGGCCGATACTTATCCCGCTTTGTCACCCAGGTCGGTACAGAAGGCAGCTGTAGCCGTGGGGACGGCAACAGACGACGCATTTCAGATATGTACTCCCGCTGCTGCTGCTCTTTCAACTAGGGAACCCCCCCAGCCGTTAATATGGAATTTGGAGAGCTCAAAGGGGACTCAGGCGAGGATACAAACTCCAATTACCCACGAGGTGTCTACGATAAATCGGACCAATGCTTACAAACCCGATTACCAAGATATAGTGGAAGATCCCAACAAGTCGCAAGATGTGCCTTGCCCTACTGCACGATTCCAGAAGGCAACAAGCGGCAGCACACCGTTAGCTTTGTTTCCAGGGCAATCCTCAGACAACATAGATTGCATAGAGTCTATACCAGATGCGTGCTACTTGAATTATTACTAGCAGCTCTAGATAAGACACGCTTAAGCATCTGTAGTGCTGTCGGCGAAATCACTCAACGTTCGTGGATTAATTTACATATGAAATGGATCTACCACCGAGATGGTCATGAACACGGTTCTTATTGTGTGTCTTATGTTGATTTTATCTCCTTTTGAGAGTAGATCTTCAGACTCGGACGGTTATCGCATGGAGTCACTACTGAATTCTTGCTAATAGAATGGTTAAGCAAGTAGGGACGACGATCGCGATGAAGCCAGACTGTATTCGTGATAATAGAAGTCGTATAGTCTAAGCATATAGAATGCTCTCTTGCATGCTTTGGAAGGATGACTAGTATAAGTCTCTCTCCCAGGTCCGGATCTTGTCTACGTCATCTTTTGTTGTTGTGACCATCCAATTATAGCTTCCCTGCCAAATTGTGTCTACTGAAGTACTAACATAGACTTTATTTCCCGTTTTCTTTTGGCTGGTGTGATATGGCTCCAGCCATGCGGGTTGATGTAGAAGTGAACACTAAAGTTTTATGTCCCGTTAAGTTGCATTGTTCAAGGATCTTATGCAAAAGATACTTGGTTTTGCATTGTCACGCACAAGACTTGAACTTCATCAAAACAAAAGGTTACTCTTCATTTGGTTCCATTTAAGAGAATTGTAAACTTTTCCATCCATAAAAATAATGAGTGCAAAACAAAAGGCTTAAAAGAGGACTCTCAACCTTAGCAAGAAGCATGGTTTTCATGAAAATTTAGCATTCATTTTGGGCCATTGGATCAAGTCAAGGATAACATGATCCAAGGGCTTCAATTGAACCCCTTGTGGATTTTGAGCTATCATAGATTCTGTACGATCGTTTTTGTTTTGCCGCCCCTAAACTTCCATAGCCGTTTGTACTGCAAGAATTTTGCAATGCTTCCTCTCAACTCTTTGCATGTTTGGAACCTCGAATGCAACCTCCAGTAAACAAGGGAGAGCGTATGAGTTTTTCCCAATGCTTAGTGGGGCTTGAAGTGGACGTTCTAGCTTCATTTTTTGGGTCGCTTTGGGCAAAAACAACTCATGGCAGTATTTGGGAGATTGCACAATATAGAGGTAAGATCGTGGCATTTCTCCCACATTTATTGAAGTTTATAGTAGGGATGCAAAGCTATACAAGCTTTCTTGGGAAAATTTGGAGCCTTACGTGTGTGATGGGCACTCTTCTTTACCTGTGCACTCCTTGGAAGAAGGTGCAATGGAAGCCCTCCATAATCTCCAATGCAGCCATGTGCCAGACGAATGCATTACATTGGTGATCTCATGTAAGAGAAAAGGTGCAAGATATGTAAAGAGAGTGCCAATGCACCTATTACACAACCTATACTCTCCCTTGAGCCATCACTTCAACTGCAATTGACCCCTACGAAAGTTACATGTGAAACAACGTTTGTAGATACAATGCCTTTTGCTATCAATACGTTTATGGAAGCGATGCCTTTACAAGTCAGTCCGTTTGGAGATATCTAGGTGATGAACTGGAAGCAAACATTGGCTCTCCTTGCGTTGCCTTGGTCTCTCCTACTCATCAACAAAGAGCAAGGCCAAGAAAGTAGAGACACAATGGACAGGGCAGGCCTAGAATTGGTCATAATATTGTTCTCGATGGAGAGGAGGCTTTACAACTTTCAAGGCCTTTTTCATCACCCAATCAAGATGCCACTTTGCATCAGATGGAAGCTAATAGAAAGTTTTCAAAGCGAAGAGTGGGGCATCCCAATAAGAGAAGGGATGGAAAATGGCTTCCTTCCCATGGTTTAGAAGAAGTGAATCAAGATCAATCAAGTGATGAGCATGCAATTGCAAGAGAAGGAGTGGATCTTGAGGATGAGATCTTAGAAGTAGATGGGCCATTGTTGGATGAACATGATGGTGACAATGAATGGAGCCATGTTGCGACCCCAAATTGGAAGAGCGGGAAAGCTTTCAAAACTAAACCATATGCTACATTCTTTCCTTTGCCTTCTTTCTTTTGACTTGAAGTTCCATATTTGGGTCAATTGGCACGTGAATTTCATGAGATTCGATTATTTCTTATTTTGTTTCCTTTGGATTTAATTGACATGGTCATTACTTGAGACAAATAGATATGCACAAGAGCAACATGCACGCACATTGGGTTTACATGAATCCATGCGAAGGTGGAATCCTTTGGACAGACATTCTCTTCTTAGGTTCTTGGGTGTGTCATTAGGAATGCCTTGCAATTCATGGGCAGTAAAAAAATTTATTGGAAAAAGGGAACACAGGGAGTTGTTACTTTCCCAAACTATGGAGAGAATATGGCCGACTACACCAACTATCAACAAATCAAGTGTTTTTTGCATATTAGAGACAATTCACAAAGGCCACTTACTAGGGGAACAGCTAGAGAGCACAAACTTTGGCAAATTATACCCATTAAAGAGAGGTTGAATGCCAATTTTCAGTAGTATTAAAATCTTGGTATGTCAGTCACAGTGGGTGAGAGGATACCATTTAAATGTAAAATGAATCCATCCCATGTGTATAATATGAAGAAGCCTCGCAAGTTTGGTATGCAACTATGGAACATGTGTGACTCCAAGGTAGGCTATAACTATTCTTTTCATGTATATGATAAGCTTCCATGTCCAAAGCTCTCTTTTCATGTAGTCTCAAGTCTTGTTAATGACTTGAGAAGAAAGGGTCATCACATTTACTTTGATAGGTACTTACATAAAGCTTCTAGGGCACTTGAGAGATGAGGGGGACATGGAGGAGTAGGTACATATGTTTGGTATAGGAAACACTTTCCTAAGAAAGATTTGCTCCACATGCAAAAAGAGCCTTGTGGAACTTGCAACACTACAGTGGCATAGGTCCATTTTCGATAAAAATATCGACCTTTTTTACACTTTTTTTTTTTGACAGGCGCAAAGGTCGTTATTTACGTTGCGGTAGGCATCAAAAAAGAACGGTCGCTATATAAGCGTTGCTATATAGCGACACTAATAAACGTTGCTATATAGCAACACTGGTAAACGTCGCTATATAGCGACACTGGTAAACGTCGCTATATAGCGACACTGGTAAACGTCACTATATAGTGACGATTAACAGAAGCTTTAAAAAACATTAGTGGGGCTAAACAAGGCCATAGCAAGCTCTATTTTGCCCCACTAATGTTTTTTATTTAGTAATTATAAAAGAATGTTTTTTATTACAAAATTTCCCTTATGGAAAGGGTGATACAAAATCGCTCAAATGAAGCGAGTGACAGAAGCATATACATGTCGAAGATATACAACATTGTTTGTTACAAAATTACCCTTTCGAAAAGGGTGATACAAAATTGCTCAAACGAGCTGATATACAAAAGCATATATATGGCGAAGTATATGCAAACTACTACTATTACTACTACTGCTCATCCGAATCATCGTCGTCCTCATCCTGCTGGCTTGATCCTTGGCCCTCGTGAGCTGCGTCTACTTCCTGGTCCTCGTGAGCTGCGTCTGATCCCTGGCCCTCGTCGAAGTCATGTAAGCCGAATCCCTCATCATCACCACTCACCTCCACTGATGGGATGTTTGAGCTTTGATTCTAAGAGTGAAACCATATTAATTAGAAATTAGATTGGAACTTAAAGAATAAAACAGTTTAAAAAGTGAGATTAAAAGTAGTAGACTTATACCATGCGAGCAGCCACCTCAACCCAATCGACTGTCGCTCCTAGTGCCTCCTGTGCTCAATAAACCACAGCTTTGTTCCTACGCAAAACGAGCGTCTCGTCTCTGTGTTTGTAGGAAGGTGACCAATCGCAGCTTGCTGTGGGCCCAATTTACGAGAGTTAGATAAAGTGCATGCAATATGTAGTAAAACAAATAGAACAATATATTAAATGAGAAGAAGTAGACTTACCACGGTTGCCTCGAACGCCAACCGTTCACCTGCACCAAAGTGCGAAGTACCTATGGAGTCCAGCCATCTCCTCTTAGCCCTCCTCCGACCCTCGAACATTTCAAGATGGTCCCTAATTAGCTTCGTCTGCCTAGTTGGGTTTAGCTTTCCCCTTTGCGATGGAAGTATACAAGGTTGACCTACGATGCTTCAAGACCAAACCCATGTGCTCTCACATGTAATTCTCATTGAACTCCCAATTTGGGGGGTTAGGGTATTTTCTTTTCAATTCATTGATGACTGCCTGCTTCTTTTGGTCATCTTGGTACCACAAGTCAGTAGCTATGCTGCTCCTAAAGTGGTGGCTCATCAATTGCCTCATGGTGGCCATCACTGGTGTGTCCTTTTTATCCTCTATTATCTCTCCAGCAGCCGTGATTTGATAGGACAGGTGCTCGACTGGGTAAGGAGGACTCATGGTAGTGGCATAGTCAGAGTGAGTAGTGTTTGTGTGAGCGCTTCCGGAGCAAGAAGTAGTAGTGGGAGTAGGAGAGGGCAAGGGACCTGACTGGTACTGGGTCTTAGGACTAAGTAGAGATCTGTAGGAATGTGAGTGTGCTGACTCGTCTACATCTCCTGAGTCAGCACAACATAAGCGACCCCTCCTGCTCTTCCTTCCCTTATGATGGGCATGCCTAGGTGATGACCCCTCAGTCAAAGGGGCTAGAGGGGACGACTAGATAGTAGGTCCAGCGGTCGGTGTAGGAGAGAGATTTGCTGAGGTCCTCTAGGATAGCAGAGAGAAGAATCTTGCTACCTCCTCATCGGTCATCTGTGTGACAAACTCGTCGGGACTCCCGACAAAGCCATGGGCTGCTAGCAAAGGAGTTTCCAAGGGGTAGTCAGAGTGCTACACCCGACAAGAGTCGGGCTAGGGGTAGTCGTAGGGGTAGGCCTCTGAGGTATCGCCTGAGTGGAATCAAAGTCCTTTGGAGAATAGAGATCATAATGTCTCCTCCTATGTGGGTTTTTGTACTCGTCGGACGTGCGATGTGATCCCATGTCTAATTTGGGGGGATTGGACAAACGTATTCACAAACATGAAAATAAAAAACAAAAGACAAGAGCGAGTAAGAAGCGGAAAGCATATGAGGGAAAGCATAAGAAGCAAAAGAGAAGGAGAAGTATAAGAGAAGGAGAAGAGAAAACAAAGGGGAAAAGAGATTGAAAGAGGGAAAAAGAACCAAATATGCATAAGAGAAAAAAGAGAGAAAGCATATGCATAAGAGAAAAAGAGAGAAAGCATATGCTTATGCTTATGCATAAGCATATGAGCATATGCTCATGCATAAGCATAAGCATAGGCATAGGCATAGGCATATGCTTATGAAAAGAAGATAAAAAGAGGGAAAAAGAAGAGAAGGAGAAGGAGAAGGAGAAGAAGAAGGAGACATATGGTCATGCATAAGCATAAGTATAAGAGAAGAAAAAACATATGCTCATGAAAGAGGGGAAAAAGAAGAGGGGAAAAGAAGAGAAGGAAGAGAGGAAAAGAGATTGAAAGAGGGGAAAAAGAAGAGGGGAAAAGAAGAGAAGGAAGAGGGGAAAATGAGCATAAGCATAAGAGAAGGAAGGGGGGAAAAGAGATTGAAAGAGGGGAAAAAGAAGAGAAGGAAAAGAGGGAAAAAGAGATTGAAAGAGGGGAAAAAAGAAGAGGGGAAAAGAGATTGAAAGAGGGGAAAAAGAAGAGGGGAAAAAGAAGAGGGGAAAAGAAGAGAAGGAAGAGGGGAAAAAGAAGAGGGGAAATGAGCATAAGCATAAGAGAAGGAAGAGGGGAAAAGAGATTGAAAGAGGGGAAAAAGAAGAGGAGGGAAAAAGAGATTGAAAGAGGGGAAAAAAGAAGAGGGGAAAAGAGATTGAAAGAGGGGAAAAAGAAGAGGGAAAAAAAAGAGAAGGAAGAGGGGAAAAGAGATTGAAAGAGGGGAAAAAGAAGAGGGAAAAAGAGCATAAGCATAAGAGAAGGAAGAGGGGAAAAGAGATTGAAAGAGGGGAAAAAGAAAAGGAAAGGAGGGAGAAAGAGATTGAAAGAGGGGAAAAAAGAAGAGGGGAAAATAGATTGAAAGAGGGGAAAAGGAAGAGGGGAAAAGAAGAGAAGGAAGAGGGGAAAAAGAAGAGAGGAAAAGAGCATAAGCATAAGAGAAGGAAGAGGAAAAAAGAGCATGAGCATAAGAGAAAAACAAAGAAAGCATATGATTATGCTTATGCATGAGCATATGAGCATAAAAGAAAACGAGAGAAAGCATAAGCTTGAGCTTATGCATGAGCATATATGAGCGAGATATGAGCATATGAGCATGCATAAGCATAAGCATAAGCATAAGAATAAGCATAGGCAAATACATATGCTTATGAAAAGAAGAGAAAAAGAGAGAAAGATTATGCTTATGCTTATGCATGAGCATATGAGGGAAAGAGGGGGGGAAAGAGAGAGGAAAAGAGGGAAAGAAGAGGAAATAAGAGAAGAAAGGGAAAGAGAGGGTTCCTACACCCATCACTGCAACTTAAGGCGCTAGCTGCAGGCTAATGCAAATAAAGAAAATAACAAAAGGAAAAAAGAGGAAGCACTTTCTTACTTGGAATAGTCTGGCTCGGTGTTTTGTGGGCTGGCCCTACAAAAGAGAGGAAACATACCATTTTTTAGATAACTTAGAGAAGCAACTTCTCAAAGGGATTGGGTTGATGAGACAAGCATAAGCCTACAAATAAGGAGAAAGCATAAGACTACAAACAAGGAGAAAGAGGAGGAAGAGAAATACAAAAAAGAGAAGAGGTGAGTCTTCTTTCTTTCACCAAATCTCGTTTTTTGTCCTTAACCTCTGAAAATCAAGCATGAAAACTAGCACATAGCCTTAGCAATATAAGGAGAAACATGCTTCAACACTCAAAAGAGACTCACCTTCTTGAAAAACTTCCTTTCACACAAGCAGAGAGGGAGAAGGGTGGAGAGGGAGCACAAGTGTTGGGAGAGGGGCTGGGTAGGGGTGAGGAGTGGAGAATAGAGAGGAGGAAAGCGAGGTCGTCGAATATAAGGTGAGAGGAGAAATTTTTGCTTTTCTCGCAGTAGAGATGTGAAAGACTGCATTACGCAGGGTTTCGGGTTTAAGCCCCTAGCGTCACTATATAGCGACGTTTATATCCAAAAAGCATCACTATATAGTGATGAAACATGGCAAAATGTTGCTATACAGAAATGGAATAGGGAAAAGCGTCACTATATAGCGATGGTTCAGGCTTTCTCTCTTTTTCTTTCTTATCTCCTCTCTTTTTCCTTCTTTTTTCTCCTCTCTTTTCTCATTTTTCTCCTCTCTTTTCTCCTTTTTCTTCTCTCTTTTCTCTCTTTTTTCTCCTCTCTTTTCCTCTCTTCTTCTCTCTTTCCTTCTCTTTTTTCCCATGTGAAGCTTCAATAGCCTACCATTGAGCAAACAAATACAGACTTCTCTTATTCTAATTCAAAGAATGCAAGTCTGTAAATGTCTGCTCAATGTCTTACAGGTATTCTAAGCTTAATGCTCAATGTCTTACAGGTATTCTAGCCTGTAGGATTAGTGACATGACTTCTTTGTTGCTTTGAGAATCATCATTATTCGAAGCTTATGTATGTTTGAATTGTGATAGGTTGCTCTAGAAGATGTTGCTTCATCAAATACCATGTCCGCATCAAGAGATGAAGTGAAGAAGATGCTAACAATGGTGGCTATGGATTATGATACAATCCATGCTTGCCGCAATGACTGTATTCTCTTTAGTCATGAGCATGGAGATTTGGCTAGTTGTCCGAAGTGTGGGGAACAATGATATAGAGATGACTTGCAGGGTGAGTAGATACTGGTAAAGGTCTTGAGACACTTTCCCATCATTGCAAGAATATAGCACATGTTCCGATGCAAATCCATAGCGGAGTTGATGACTTGGCATGCATCTCATCAGTCCATTGATGACACATTGAGGATTCCCGCAGATTGTGCAGCTTGGAAGCACATAGACAATCAGTGGCCGGACTTTGCGAGGGAGCCATGCAAATTACATCTTGGGCTTGCCATGGATGGCCTAAATCCTTTCGGGTTATGCTCGACATCTTGGTCGACATGGCCCATAGTCTTGGTGAATTACAATATCCCACCATGGCTAACAATAAAGAAGGGACACCTCATGCTTGCACTACTTGTCTAAGGAAGTACAAGGCCAAAAATATGGACGTGTACATGGCACCTTTGATAGAGGAGTTACAGATCTTATGGAGAGGAGTGCGGGTCTTTGATATTTCTAGAGCTCCTAGACATACCAATGATATTTTGTTCAGGGGTATCTTGATGTGGACCATGCATGACTACCTAGGATATGGAGAGTGCGCAGGTACGTGGTTGTGTCTTTACATGTATAATATAGGATTATGCTTTTATGAGTATCTTTCACACACGTCTTTTACTAACACATTCATGCACGCGTGCAGGATTTGTTACAAGTGGGTACCATGCTTGTCTTATTTGTGGACCGGGTTTGAAGTTGCTTGCACGATACTTCAAACATAGGAGGAAAAATGTTTATGAAGGTCATGCTCAATACCTTCCGCTAGATCATCTCGTGTGTGGAGGTCAGCTTGATCCACCACCACCATATTTGAAGGCAAGTAACTGGATTTAGACTTGGAGGGCAAATGGAGAGGAACCTCCTCGTGGTATGAAGAGGCTATTGATCTTTCACGAGCTTCCTTATTGGGGTTAGTTACAAATCAATCATCTCTTGGATCCCATGCATATCTTCAAGAATGTGGGGGCTACTATTTGGGCACACTTGGTTGGTTCTAAAGACTCGAGAGGAGTGCGAGAAGACTTGCATGCTATGAATAGGATGTATCGTTTGTCGCCCCAAGTGCGTGCTTCGAGAGAAGTTATTCCCCTGAAAGCAACATGGATCCTCTCCATGAGAGAGAAGGCAGCGATCAAGGCGGACATTGCCTCTTTTCAAACACCCATAGGGTACATGGGTTGCTTGAAAGGAGCATTTTCAAAGGACAATAAGCTTAGTGGGCTCAAGTCCCATGATTGGCACAAGGTCTTACAGGGATTCTAAGCTGTAGGATGAGTGTACCAATAATCATGATGCATTAGTGTAATTATGATTATGTTATATTATTGACATGACTTCTTTGTTGCTTTGATAGTTCATCCTCCCAATTACAATAAAAGGGTGCTTACAAGAAGATGTTAGAAATGCTATATTCAAGATCAGTGGTATTGTGAGGTATGCTTACTATCAAATCGCATTGATTGCATTTTCTTCAATTTAATATGAACGATTTGTAGACTGAGTATGAATATATCTTACATGGGCATGTGAAATAGGTGGATATCTCAAAAAGAGATCTCCATATCGAGCATCGAGAAGGATAGGGTGGAATCCATCGAAGTCGTATGCTTGCTTGAGAAGCACTTTTTGTCGAGCATTATGACAACTCAAGTGCACTTGCTTGTGCACATAGTTGATGAGGTGGCCATTGTAGGTACCATTCATAATTGGTGGATGTTTTTTCTCGAGTAGTTTATGAAAACTTTGAAGGGATTTGTAAGGCAAAGAGCAATACCAGAAGCAAGCATGGTAGAGGGATGGCCTGTGCAAGAGTCATTAGTATATATCACGGAGTTTCTTGTATCCACAGATCTCGATATGCTAGAAGCTTGGCATAACAAGGATGATGATTGCATCGTTGGCGAGGTTCCCCTAGAAAAAGGGATTGAAAGAAAGATGAGTGAAGAGCAAATGGAGAAATTCAATAAGTTTTGTATCCTCAATAGCAAGGAGATGCAGAAGTGGATTGAGAGATATGAAGCGGCCAAAGCAGAAAGAATAAATGCAAGGACGAGATTCAGAGTAATGTACAGGCGATCGCAACCATATCCATGGGATCTCGCCCTTCTCGCCACTCACATGTCAATTGATTGGCTACAACTGGCTCTCTGTAAAGCCGAATGTGATGGAGAGATAATAAACAAGCGCGAGCGAGAGTTATCATCTGGATGTATGATGCATGCAAGTTTCTTTCATCTTGACATAATTAAGTGATTATTTGTTGGCAATATACGCTATAAAATAGATGCATCTTCATTGTTTTAATGATGATCTTTTACAGCAAAGTACAGTGCATTATGGTCATATGGATGACATTTTCGTGTGGAATGCATCGATTCAAAGAGAGTCACGTATGATTGTGGAGTCATGGCTAACTTCAAATACGATAGCCGAGCAAGTGCTTCGGATATCAATCTTCTCTCCTCATAGTTGGATTATTGTGGAACCATACGTGAAATCTATGAAATTTGTTTTAGATGATTTAGTCTTTTCATTTTTGATGTAAAATGGTTTAGAACTATTTACAACGGTCCCCATGCGACAGTGAGAAAAGACAGTAGCGATTTCTTTCCAATAGACTCCACCAAACTTTGGACTGATGAAAGTGATACTTTTATTCTTGTCGAGCATTATGAGTAGGTGCATACTAAGGATTTAATTAATTGAAGCTTTGGTTTTTAAAGATCCATTGATACATATCCTTAAGCATAATTTGATATATGTAATTGACGGCATTTGGCACCCATCTTTAATATAGGTGGTTTTTCATCCGGATCGTTCTGATCGAAGATGGTGGTACGTGATCCAAGTTGCACCATGAAGTAAGCAAAATTTTGAAGATAGAGATGTGGATATGGAGATGCCACTACCAATGCCGGATCCAATTGATCCAGATGGATCTAGCAAATAAGATGAAGATCATAATATGAGCCAAGAGGAAGATGCGCATAATGATATCCTACGAGAGGAAGATGGAGATCATGATATTGAGGAAGAAGATGACGATCATCAAGAATCACCACACTTTATTGTAGAAGATGATTAAGTACTCTTAGGTGAACGTACGATGCTAGAGTACGATGATGATATAGGAGATCAACTCGGTATAGAATTAGAGATAGACTTATTTTGCACGTTAGACTTGGCTCAAGATGAAGCCGTTGATGTAAATGCTCTTCATTGACTTTTTTCATCTCAAACTTGGACATGAATATATGAGCTTCAAAGGCTTGGTGTACATGCTCTTGTACTTTTATTCTCTCAAAGGATCAAACATGTAAAATTTTGTCATTGAGAAAAACTATCTTTTAATGTCGGTATGAGAAAAAACACTCTTTGTAAGTCTCAGTGTTGCTATATAGCGACCATTCACAAGTCTAATAAGTGTCGCTATATAGTGACCATTCACAAGTCTAATAAAGGTTGCTAGATAGCGACACTCTTTAAACGTCACTATATAGCGACGTTTGCCTAAAGTCACTATAAAGCGATGCTTAACGAATCTCGCTTTGATTATCGACGATTAGCGCCCCGCGTGCACTAATCATTGGTCCTTAAGCATCGGAATAAGACCCGTGTGTAGTAGTGCAAGTTTGCTTTGCAACTCAAAAATGCCTTCTTGCTTGTGCATGGATGGACAAAAAACCCATATTCTTTGCTTCAAATGTTTTTGGGATGAGGAGAGGGGATCTAAAAAGGAAAATTTCCAATGATGTGAAGGTTTCACTTCCTTGTCCAAAAATTGCAATTCAATATAACAAATTCAAGGCTAGATGTGACACCTTTGATAGTTTGGTCCTTGGCCAATGATTATAGCATGGAGAGTGCTATGCATGGTTGGAAATGGTGGCATGCCTTATTTTGGGGCTTGATGGACTCAATCTTTACAAATGCATGGATAATATGGAGGGATATGAATGATAAGGTGATGATAAGAAGGATGTCAACCGATTTAAGCTCATGCTAAGGCTTCAAGAGCAGCTTGTTGATAATGCATTTGCGAGCTTGTATTCAACTAGAAGCATAGGCCAAAATGATTTGTATTTGGGAGGACACATGATTATGAGAATGCAGGATGAGGCACGTAAGTTGTGTGTTGTTTGTGGTGCAAAAATAGCAGGAGATTGCTTTTTGAGGGTAAAGAAGCACAAGAAGCAAAGGCATCTAGAACAATTTACAGTTGTGTAAATACAATAAACACATCATGCATTAGGGGAGAATTGGCATCTCAAAAGGAACTCCAATTAGTGTTTCCTAATTTCAAGGGATTAGAGAGTGATTTGAGGTGTACCAATGAGAGTGCTAGAAGATGTCGAGCAATGGTATGTTGAGGTGGAGTGTGGGTAGGCCTACAGAGAGTCCCTATTGGTTGCTCCCCTTACACTAGGGACCACCCAAACCATCCCCCCCCCCCTAACCCATGTTTGACCCTCCTACTAGGTGCACCTCCCCCACATGAGCCCAAAACTGCATTCAATGGGATGGTAGGGCCCAAATGGCAAATTACTCTTCTCCCCTCCCTCTTTCTATTATGGTCCTTGTCCCCCCTCATCATCGATGGAGAAGAGTACGTATTCGTCCATGCCATAGAAATTCTTTTTGGACTACGAGAGAGAATGAGGCACTTGGAGTCCTATCGGGGTTCGATGTTGACATGTGTCAAAGATCTCGGGGTTTTAGGTACCAAAGACTAGACAATGGAAGACTTTCTCTTGACGATGCTGGTTTCAATGAGGGATGCAGACATGTCCATATACGATGCACAACCCTCTCATACAAAAGCTTCCACCTCCACCAACATAGGTCAGGAGAAAATGTCCACCTCCCAAATGGAACATCACATAGGACCTGGTTCCATCAACATTGCAAATGAGGAAGGGATAGAAGGCGACGACACTGGAGTGGTAAGTTCAAACAATATTTTTTATTTTGATGTTCTTTCAGTATAATTTGTTTTCGGTTTTCTAATGTTTGTTGAATTGTTGTAGGATGCATTTGAGCTTGATGAATTCTCATCTCGATGGGGTAATGTTTGTAGCACATTTAGGCGAGATCATTGTTTGGCCCATTACCTTGGTAAAGTCGTAGAGCATATCATGGTCTTTCATAGCAAATTTTCTCCTCGAGGTCCTTCAAAACTGTTGAAGTGCAAGGCATTGTCACGCACTATCGGATGCTCCAACATTACTCGGAATGCTGACAAGTCATTTTGGTACACCGCCTAGATGCTATCAATGCCTTTAATTCGAACATTCATGGCAGGGCATTGACAACAACGGCTATGTCTTTGGCAGCAGAGGAGAGGAGGATGTTAGTGCTGTTGCGGCTAGGTTTATATCTAGGAATCCACTAGGGGATTCAAAGACCCCTATTCTCAATGTACTCAAACTAGCCAAGAAGAAAGATAGCCTGTGAGGCCTTTTGTATATATAAGCATATATTTAAATGGATATTTCAATGGATACATGACTACATGTCTTTATTATTTGTTTTAAGTTATCATTGCTCGTCATGAATTCCATTGTATTTTGTTTATGTCCTTGATGATATATTTTCTCCATCATTTTAATTGTGTTAATTTAATAAATTTCTAGCCAATTTAGTATCATTTTCACCAATTCTGGGTATTGAGAGTTCATTTCTGTCAAATCCTGAAGGATTTTCACCATAACACAGAAGGGAAAAGTGTTCGGCATGTTGCCAGAAAGCCCAAAACCCACCACAGTGTGAATTTGGGCATTCTAGCAACTAAAGCCCAAACCCACCATGGCGTGAATTTGGGCATTCTGGCAAGTTGCAAGAATGCCCAAATTCACGCCGTGGTGGGTTTTGGGCTTTCTGGTGTCTTGGCAATGTGTCAGACACTTTTCCCTTCTGCGTGACAATGAAATTCCTTCAGGATTTGACAAAATTCAAAACTTACATTGAAATGATCAATTATAGCAGTCATAGAAATAGAAAATACACAACAATACGGTAGTGTAGAGAATGTCGATATATTTTATTTAAAAAAATCGGCCCTTGGGCCTTAGATACAAGATAGTGTCTTCAAGGGCAAGGGGTGGCCTAACACCTAAGAGTGGGCTATAAGAGAATCTAGGGCTTCAAACTTGGGTCACTCCATAGCCGCTTCGCCAAAGCCATGTCCTTGTCCATGACCGTGACGTGCTTTGCATGGATGGCACACAAGTTGGCATCCTCGAATAGAGCAGAGGTCAATTGCTCCACAGCCTCTTGGAGTGCTTCCATAGCTCTTATGCTAAAGTCCTTGAATCCCTGTGCTATCTCCCGTACCACACGTTGGAAGGGAGCATGTGGGATTAAGTTGTCAGTGGTATTCTGCATTTTCTTGATCTCCCTCAGGGCCCGTGCTCCTAGCTTTGCTTTGTACGGCTTCCTGATTCTTGGTGGGGGCCTCACAGGTACCCAAACACCTTCCCACGACCTCCTATCTGCCTTGAACTTCTTCCATTGCTCTTGTCTGCATTGGTCCTCCTCCGAGTCCTCCTCTCACTGATGTCTAGAGCTTTGGCCTTCTTTGGGATGGGGCTTCCTTGGAGTCTGCTTTACCCTCCTCATGGGCTCACGGATCATCTCTGTGATGGGTTGTATCTCTGGGAGAGGGAAGATGGTGCTCTTCGTGGCAATGTGTTGGCCCTCAGGAAGCCTCTCTATGTCCAGAAGGTTATCCAACACATTTTGTTTGATCCGGAGAGGGCTCTCATGGGGGGAGGGGAAGGCCGAGGGGAAGGTTGAGAAAGGCTGAGGGTCGAGGCTGAGGGGAAGGTTGAGGGAAAGGTTGAGGGTCAATGACGGTGAGGGGAAGGCTGGGGAGAATACTGAGGGGAAGGCTGAGGCTAAGGGGAAGGCTGAAACTAAGGAGAAGCCTGGAAGACCTCATAAGAGTTGGGGGAGGGCTCACAAGAGTCAAGGGAGGCACCACTGGACTTGGATAGGTTTGTGTGTGTAGATGCCATGGAGGTGGTGGAGCTAGAGGAGGAAGGGTGGAGGCGGTGTCCAGTGGGTCTAGCCGTGTTCTTCACTCTTGCCATTGAATAATGAGAGTTAGGGTTTTTAAAAACGTTTTGTAAGGGCCCATCATGTTTTGACATCCCTTTTAATTACGTTTAGGGTTTCATCATGCCCCTACCCTCGCCCTAACCCCTCCAACCCCCCCCAATCTTGTCGCCCTCCCCCTCCTTGCCCTCCCCCTACTTGCCCTACCCACACCCGTCGCCCTCCCCCATACCCCCCATCCCCCCTCCCCCCACCCTTGCTACCACTCCACCCCTCCCTTCTCTCC
This sequence comes from Dipteris shenzhenensis, assembly GCF_047967505.1. Lineage (NCBI taxonomy): Eukaryota > Viridiplantae > Streptophyta > Polypodiopsida > Gleicheniales > Dipteridaceae > Dipteris > Dipteris shenzhenensis. The sequence goes on from NC_141596.1 coordinate 37,862,966, forward strand.
CCCCTCCTTCACCATGTCCCCACTTTCCCCAACGTCATGTGAGTACAAAAATTGTGGTCAAAATAAGCAACATATTAAAGAGTGAGTACACAAATTGTGGTCAAAATAAGCAATATATTTATTTCATATTTGTATACAATTACACCATAGCTTCCGTTGGTGGTTGGACCCATCTGCTCCCTTCTCTCACTCTAGCTTGCAACCAACGTGCGACTCCTCGACTCCCTATGGATGCTTTCCAAGCACTATGCCTTCTATTCTTTGATACAATTTGAACTGCTTTTGCAAGTTCTGATGCCTTTGCATTTTCAGACTTCAAAGTCCTTCCTAGTAAACATCTAAAAAACCAGTCGAACATCTCATGCAATGCATTGCTGCGAGTGACACCACCACCATGCCTTGAGTTCTTGAAGTAGGCTGCCTTGGCTCTATAGTGCAACTTCTCCATGCCTTGTGTATTCCAAATGGAAAAAGGACCCCAATTTTGTACAAACCATGGTCCGTGTGCATAGAGAATATGCTGCAAACATGATGAGAATCAAATCAGCAACAACAAAAACTATTTATAAAGTAAGTGCTAAATATTACAATGGTGCCAAGATTACCATGTAATGCGTAATGTGCGACTCCCCCCATGCTTTCACCATTAATTGCATAAACTCTTTCATAGCCATCCTGAACCTTTCATAATACATCTCATCGATTTGAACCTGGTGAAGCAATTTTATCAATGCATCTACCTTTGTCCATACTTTAGCTCTCAAAGTTGCTACTTGAGGATCAGAAGCCTTATTGGTCGTGCATTCACACAATGCTTTCCAATATTCCCAACCGAAACTACTTTGAGACAATGTATGTTTGTCTTTGTCGAGATTGTGGTTCAATAGGAATCTCCTTGCCTTCCCTCCACCCATGGACACTTTTGCAAGAAGATTCTATGTTGCCTCGGACATTTTCTTATCCTCGTTAAGTTTGACATGTCCTCCATGGAATCCCATCTCTGACAATAGCTTCTTAGCTTCTGCAATGCACCGTGCGGATACTTCTTGCGGAATTAAATTCCAAGCATAAACAAGATGCAAATACAACAACTTATCAAGCATGCGCAGTTCTGTGTGTAAAGTACATATGTGTACTCTCTCAAGTGGGATGGGCAAGATGGGATCTCATTTTGGATCCTTCTTATCGTGATTGTGAGCTTGCATTTGGCAAGATAGAATGCCATTCTCCCATTGTAAGCCAACCTTTTGCTTACATTGCGAACACATGCAATAAAGGCATGTGTTCATTACATTTGCCCCTATATCACAACCATGCAAGCACTTGAGGGTTTTTAGATCACCAGCAAGATGCCATTCAACTTGAAAGGCTCCATGGCCATTGACTGTCAATGTTTGCCCTTCCTCTTGTCTTCGGATGGTCGATGGGATTCCTGTTCTATCCTTTTGCACTCGTTCTTCTGCCTTCTCTCATTCCTTCTCTACGGCTGATCGAACTTGATTGTATATAGATCTTTCCAAGCCTTTTTTGGACTTAGCTAGCTTACAGAGTGACTCTTCTAATTTATGTCGCTCCAAGTCCAATGCATTTTGCTCCAAGTCCAATGCTTTGGCTTTATCATGAAGATCATGGTTCTCCCTTTGAAGATCCTACATAGAGTTATGCATTGCAACAATGGTGCTATTTCTTAAATGTGCTAGCATCTTTGCTTCAGCTCTGCACATCTCGTGCTTGCATAGCCATTTAATGAGCATTGTTTAACCAATTGCAATAACCAAGCAACCCCACATGTCCATTTCCAACAAATTGAACTAGCTCATGCATTGTATGGAAAGGAGGGCTCTTTTGGTTGGCAAGATCTAAAGGATATAAGGATCCTTCTACCCAAAGGTTGAGATGTTTCTTTCCTTGAGAATGAAGACTGTGGATTTTGGAAGCTCCCCTCAATCCTAGACTACATGTGCTTGCATATTCAGCCTCCAACTCTAAGTGAACCTGGTACTTGTTGGAGATGTCCTCGAATGGTGCCATGACTAAAGGATTGTAGAGAAGGAGAAGGCGTGGAGATGCAAGCTTGAAGGAGCAACACGCAGGAAGAGGGAGGCGAGGAGGAGGAGGGATGGGGGAGGGAGGACCAGTAGTTAAAGAGAAGGAAAGGGGGGTAGACCAACAGGTGTGGAGGGTGAGGAGGAGTAGGCATGGAGGAGGAGGGAGGGAGGAGGGAGGAGTAGGATGGAGGGGGGAGGAGGAGCAGTGGTGGAGGAGGAGGGAGGGGGAGGGGAGGAGGAGCAGGCATGGAGGAGGGAGGGAGGGAGAGGGCAAGAGGAGCAGGCATAGAGGAGGGAGGGAGGGAGGGGGAGGAGGAGGAAGGGGGAGGAGGGAGTGAGGAGGGGGAGAGGGAGAGGAGGAGAGGGGAGGGGGAGGAGGGAGGGAGGGAGGGGGAGGAGGAGGGAGGGGAAGGAGGGAGTGAGGAGGGGGAGTAAGGGAGGGGGAGGGAGGAGGGGGAGGGAGGGAGGGAGGAGAGAGAAGGAGGGGGAGAGAGGGAGGGAGGAGAGAGAAGGAGGGAGGGAAATCAAAATTTGAATTTTTTGGTTTCCACCTAGGAGTAAGAGTTGTGTAAGAGGTGGGGTCACTTTTGGGCTTAACCCACCTAGGTGAGGGGAAGTTAGGACTTTTTGGGATCTACCTTGGCCCTTTCATTTGGACTAATCCATTTCTTAATCCATTCCTTATGAGGCCCTTTTGAGACCCCAATTCTCCCCTAATGGGTGAATTTTTCATGCTAGTTTCGTTAAGAAGTGAAACTTTTATATTAGTGTCAACAGTTTCTATATCCTAATTAAATAAATGTTTGAAACATTTGCCAGGATTTGAAACTTTTATACAAAAAATATGAAGTTTCACCAGGACTTGCATCTTTTACTTCAAAATTGAAAGGAAAAGATATAAAAAGCATACTATGTTATATTTATATTGTGAAACTAAAAGAATTACCTCAATAAAATCTCGCCAAGATTTTATATTAATATTAGCTTCGATAAAAACATCCCTGAAACACATGTTTGTTGATCCTTGTTTTTGCCTGTTTCATTCTAAGGATGTTGTTACTTCTTTGAATGATGGTGGAAGGATACATTGAAGAATAGGGCATTGAGAAACCATCTATAAGTTATCGTGTTGGCTTCTTGTTTGTATATACATTGTTGAGATATGGTGCCATGAGCACATAGATTAAAGGGCAAAGGTATGTGATAAGGAAAGAATTAAAGTAGCCACCCTAGGATGTGGACTACAAGATGTGAAGATGTGGATTGAGGATATCCACAAGGAGAGATGTGGATGAGAGGATCACACATGTGTTGACTATTCAAAGGGTACTCTCTATATAAGAGGCCTATCATGTATGGTTGAGAATAGCACATTGGCATAGTTTGAGTGTTTCATACTTTCTGTCTCTCTCCCCATGGCTTTCCATATTTGGTTTGATCCTCCATGATCTTTATGCTCATTAAGTGATAGATTAGGCTAGTACGATCCATACTTTGACATGGTATCAGAGCTTAGGTTTAGCTAAGCCTAGATTGAGAGGTTTACATCTTTCATTCCGTTGATGAACTATTTTTGTTCATTTCGCATTGAGGAATTCTATTCTATTGAAGTCCAAAGACCCTCTGTAGCACAAAGATTTTGTCAGGAGAGAGTTCTCCGTAAGGTTTAATGGACATGTTCTTGGTCGATAATGCTTCTCTGTAGGGTCTTGTGTACGACTATCTCTTGTGCTCCCTAAGGAACAACTCGGCTTCTACAGGTTGATTCAACGAGTAGCAGAGTTGCAGCTCTCCACAGCCATCGGGCTCTACTCAAGCACACTCTACAACGAACTGTCTCACAGTGACTCACAATGGTGGCCTCCAAGCATGGCCTCTTCGACGACCTTATACAACACCCGCACGCGACGTCGTAGCTGCAAGCCCCGTCCACCAGCGCCATAGCTAAACGAGCTGCCACCACCTTCTACCTCCAGCGCTCCTACTACCTGCTCCAAAGACAACGCCAACAACGGGATCATCTCAACAGCAAGGATTGATTCATAGTTATTATCAAGCACTTCATAGTGGCAGCTCGCACTCAGCCTCGACGCGGTTACGTACTACGTATCATTCTGAGATTCGTAAAATTTTGAGTCTAGTCGTCTGAAACATTGCGGGCAGCTAGCTGCAAAATTATAACCCCTAGTGAGGGAAAGGAATCAGGTAAGAAAAAAAGGAGGTGCAGGCGACGTTTGGATACCGGATTTCCTAGCTCCTTCCACAGTCGACGGCTGCCTTCCACAACGGCCTGTGCGGCTCTCCAAACGACCTTACGAGCTTAGAAAGCTTCGACGAAATGACCTTACGAGCTCATCTCTGATCATCTGAAGCACCAAGCAGACTCACAGTGCGCTCCTCTAAGGCTCCTTGGATAGGCAACGACCTCCAAAGCCTTTGCACACCAGCCAAACTCTATTCGACTCAGCCAGCAGCAACGCTAGTAGGACTTCAGGCTCCATCAGTCTTACACCGACGCCTCATGCTCAGACGACACCGTCCTCGCAATCCACGCTCCACCACGTCGTCTCACTGCAAATCTTTTCTCTCTTTCTCTCTAAGATTGTAAACCACGACACGTGGTAGGATAAGATTGAACTATGGTTAAGTTTAGCCTTACCTTGGTCAATGGTTAAGTTCAGGATTGGTTAACTCCCACATCACCAGTGCCACTAAGCACACAGCTTCTTGCTAAGCACAGTTTGAAATTCAGCATATGAATCCCTCTGCCACATCATCAAGGCATAGAAACTTCGATAAGGCGTAACTTCCAATCCAGGAAGAATTTGGACATGTTCCAAAAAGGGAAAGTGATCGTCTTTTCAGGCTCCACGCGCCTGTCATGTTAGAATTATTGTATGCAATTAGACACTGCCAATATTGAAAGTATTCAATTGGTAAGACCTTTGCAACAAATGAAAAAGCAATGCATGAATGTAGAAAGCATGCCAAAAGCACAAGTGTATGAGATGACCATAGCCCGAAGCATGGCATCCACACAAAGCATCAAGGCACATGGAAGAACAAAGCATCATGCATGAAGCTACACCAAGCAAAGAAGCAAACGACATCGTCATCAAGCCATGAGCCAAAAGGTGACATCAATGGAATGTATTGAAAAGCAAAAACCTTGCCAACCTTGCCTATGTTTTGTAATCAAACCTGACCACCTGAGAGTAGCTATGAAAGCACCCAGGGGAGGTATTGACATGTAAAAGCCACACTTGACCACCTTAAGTAGCAATGCAAGCACTAAGGGGAGGTGATGGAATGTAACTCACATCTGACCACCTTGCAGTAGCCAAAGGATCATGGCACCAAGGGGAGGTGTTGAGATATGGTGCCATGAGCACATAGATTAAAGGGCAAAGGTATGTGATAAGGAAAGAATTAAAGTAGCCACCCTAGGATGTGGACTACAAGATGTGAAGATGTGGATTGAGGATATCCACAAGGAGAGATGTGGATGAGAGGATCACACATGTGTTGACTATTCAAAGGGTACTCTCTATATAAGAGGCCTATCATGTATGGTTGAGAATAGCACATTGGCATAGTTTGAGTGTTTCATACTTTCTGTCTCTCTCCCCATGGCTTTCCATATTTGGTTTGATCCTCCATGATCTTTATGCTCATTAAGTGATAGATTAGGCTAGTACGATCCATACTTTGACATACATGTATCTTGATTTCTTGGTCTTGAAATTATTTTTTATGTCTACAATGTACAAAACTCTTTTGGCTGACATGACATTGGTGTTTTCTCAATGTTTCTTGAAGCTTAGATTGAATTTTGCTCTAGGTATTTAATTTCCATTACTATTTTTTAGTTTTTCAATTAATGCCTCAATTTCAGGTCGTGCTTGTGAATTTATCTTTACCTATGATTTTAAATAGGGCCATTTCATTTGTGGAGACTATTGCCAATCTTTTCATTGGATTATAGATATCTTTTTGACTTCTTACAAGTCTATCTGAAGAGGTATCTTATGTGTTCATGAAAAATTAAATGCATGCTTGTTATCTTGTTCCCTTCTAGAGACTAGTTTTAAAGATGTGTCAAATTCAAATTTATTATATATCCACTGGATAGTAGTTACCTTGTTGGCTTTGCATGAGTTATTTTCAAGATGTATGAAAGTATTTGATTATGTATTCATGCCAAACTAGGTGAACAATTTATTGAAAGATCCATTTGGGATTACAAAGTTTTCTTGAAGAGGTATCAAAGCTATTGATAAGTTATTTGTTGGATGCTATTTATCTTGTTGGATGCTAGTTATCTTGTTTATATATGCATGTATCTTGATTTCTTAACTTTAACATTATTTCTTGTGTAGGACACTTTTTTTTGGTATCTACAATGTATGAGACTCATGAGTTGGTAGAGATTACATTCGAGCTTGGATTTGATTTTGCTCTAGGGTAAAAGCAGGTTAACTGGCACAACATAGCATATCCCTAGGCATTGCTATTAGCACTCCTAGTAAGTTCTTCTAGCATATCAAAACAAAATTTTATACACACTTGTGCTTGTAGCATACCCTATACACAAATTTGCCATAAGAACTATTCGTTGCACAATTTACTACATATATGCCATGTGGAAATAATTAATCTTTAGTGAAGTTAGAATAACTCTATTGATTAGCACAAAGAGAACATTGTGGCTCTTTCATTGGATTTTAAATATCTACCAAAAGAGGTATCAAAGTCATTGATTATGTAACCATGGGAAACTCTTGTGTGTGTATGTATCTTGCTTTCTTGGCCTTCACATTCTTTTTTGTGTCTACAATATAGGAAACTCTTTTGGTACTAGAGATGACATTGCAATATAATGTCCCAATTTTCAGGTCATGTTTGTGATTTTATCTTCACCTATGCTTTGAAATAGGAAGATTTCATTTTTAGAGAGTATTTGAATCTTTTTAGTGGATTTAGATATATTTGTTGGCTTGCTATGAGTTCGTCTAAAGAGGTATCAAAGTCAATGATTATGTGTTTATGCAAAACTAGTTGCATGATAATTATCTTGTTGCCTTTCAATGAGTTCTTTTTAAGAGGTAGCAAAGTCCTTAATTATGTATCCATTGGATCGTAGCTATCTTGTTGGATTTCCATGAGTTTTTTTGAAGATGTTTGAAAGTCATTGATTATGTATTCCAAAACTAGTTGAACTATTTAGTGAAAGCATCATTTGGGACTATAAAGGTCTTTTGAAGAGGTATCAAAGCTATTAATTAGTTTTTCATTGGATGCTAGGTATCATCTTGGCTTCCCATAAATTCTTTTAAAGGCATATCAAAGTCATTGTTTAGGTATTCATGCAAAACTAGTTGGACTATTTATCAAAAGCATTGTTTGGGACTATAAACTATTTTTGAAGAGGTATCAAAGTCATTGATTATTCATTCGTTGGTTGTTAATTGACTTGTTGGCTTCTTTTGGGAAATGAAATCTTTAGTTTTGTGTCAAAAAGGACATTTTAAAGGATTTTGTCTTTGAGGACCCTTATTGTATATGATAACATGTATACATGTATTGACTTTTTACGTGTTCATAAATGATTTTTACTATCTCCAAGTCTAGGAGATATTGTTCTCTATGATAAGAATGAATATGGAAAAAATGATTCTGGGATAGAAAGTTTTTTTCCCTAGGCACTAGAGGGTTTTTTAAATCGTGGAAGCATGTCACCCTATGCATCCAATATGAGGAGAGGAGATAGATTGCCTTTGTTCATCTTATCTTTACCATGATATTTGTCATGAAAATTGCAATCCTTGAAGGAAATTTGCATTCAAGAATGGTGCAAACTGCAAAACTCCTTTTTGTAACCTTAAAAGGACATTTTTATGTCTTGTTAAGTTACCAATCTACTCCCAATCTAGTGTTAATATTATTTGTCCTTGCATTAGCATTGAGCTATAAATAATTCCTATTTCAACAAGTTGCAAGTTAGATTCACACACACATACACACACACACACACACACACACACACACACACACACACACACACACACACACACACACACACACACACACACACACACAAAATTTATAGTTCCCCCCCAAAATCCCTCTCTACCTCTCCTTACACTGAAATATAATTTACAGCCCCCCCCCCAATCTATTTTTTTTTTGTTTACCCCCCTTCTATATAATTTCCAACCCCTTAAAAAAAAATATATCTTTTTAATTTACATATGTGTGTGTGTAGTTTTAAAATACTTATAAACACTCAACTTTCTAAGTATTTAACCACAGTTTGCATAGTCACTTCTATCCCCCTGTTGCTTTCACAAATAACCACTTCTTGCCTTATTGATAATTTGGCAGTTCTTTTTCTTATTTCATTATGTATTCAACCATAACTCTTTGGTTGGTTCTCTCTCTCTCTCTCTCTCTCTCTCTCTCTCTCTCTCTCTCGATGGATATATATATATATATATAATAAATATATATTTGGCACTTCACTATCTATATACTTATTTAATTAATTAATATTTGTATTAATGAATTATTATATCTTTCTATTTATATTTCTTTCTAAATATATATATATCTCATTATTTATCTTTCTTTATATTGTATAAATGATTGGCCGATAACATTTTACCCACATTACTTTTTAAATAATTACTTTATTTTACTTCTTTATCACTCAAAACCTCAAGACCCAAAACCCCCCACCACACTCCTTTTAATTGACTACCTAATTGTCACCTTACCACCTTAGTAAGTTTCTACCCCCTAACCGTGCTCTAACCTCCCTTCTTACCTAACCACTCTTCCTTCCTAATTGGCCACCACCACCACCCTCCCTTGCATTCATTTCTATTTTCCTTCTTGGTCTTAATTGCATGGGTTGGCCATTTTTTCTCCTTGCATATAATTGTCGATGACTGCTTCAGTATTGTTGATTCCTCATGCCTCCATTGTGGCGCAAGCCTCCCTCTTCGATTTCCCAGGTGACTATCTCCCTCTTTGATCCTCCTTCTAACTTTCTACTCCTGCCTATGCTCTCGCAACGTCCCCCCTTCCTTCCTTTTTCTCTTCTGGTGTCCCTGTTCTTCATCACCTTGCAAGTTGGTTCTAATTCCCTTGGCCTTCTTGGGACCTCTTCTGTGGTAGCTACCTCTTTTGTCTCATACTCTCTCACGGCTGGTTTCTATTACCATTTATGCATGAAGTAACTTCTCCCTTAGCCACTTCTACTTCCTTTCTTGGTGAATCGTAGATTCTTTAACAGCCATTATTTTGTTAAAGGTGATGGTTTTCTTTGCAAGCTATCCTCACGACATCGCTTCACACTCAAGGTTTGAGCTACTTTGCTTCTTCCTTTGGCTCGGTGCGCTTACTTCATAATTTTTACATAACACACTACAAGACACGGGCCACTTTTCAACATAGATACCGATGCTAAATACAAATGATTTTTAAGAAAACAAGTCAAAAGTGTCAGAATGTCTATCAATGTGCGCATCGCAAAGAATGCATCGGTATCATTGTCGGTATGGGCACTGATATCTAAGTTTTCTTAGTGTCGATATAAGCGTCAATATTAGCATTGGTATATATCGATGCTGCAATGTCGGTATATACTGATGCTTTGATAGAATTTAAAAGTATTTTTGTGCAATAGGGTGGGGTTGTTTCAGCCCCATCCTACCCTACAAATCTTTTTCTCCATCAGAATCATTTTAAAATGTTACAAAGAGGTCTACAAAATCATGTTACAATGTTACAAGAAAGGTCTACAAAATGATGTGCACTACAAAATGGCAAAAGTGTCGAAGTTCAAATTGGCAAAGCTACCGAAGTATTGTGCTACAAAATGGAAAAAGTGCCAAAATACAAAATGACAAAATGTCCTATCCTACTCCTCCTCCTCCTCCTCCGAACTCTCCTCGAGTAGGAAGAGAAAGAAGTAGAGGATGAGAAGAAGGAAGAAATAAGAGAAGGAAATGATGAAGAAAGGATAAGAAAGAGAGAATAAAAGAGAGGGAATAAGATAAGAGAAAGAAGAAGAAGACATGAGTAAAAGAATAGAGTAAGAGAGGAGTAAAAGAATAATAGAGGCTATGAATAGAAAAAATAATAAGAGAAAGGAGTAAGAGAGGGAGAATAGGAAAGAGATTAGTGGAATAAAAGAGAGAAGGAGAGAAGAGAAGAAGAAATTGAAAGAGAGGAGGGGAGGAGAAAATGGGCAAGGGTTCCTAGGCCCATCACTACAGCAGCTAGCACTTAAGGTGCTAGCTGTAGGCCAATGTATGGATGAAAAGGAAAACAAGAGGGAGAGAATGCTTGTTCTTACATGTTAGAAAAGCTATCTACAAGATCAATGGCATTGTTAGGTATTCTTCCTATCATATCACCTTGATTATATTTCAGACAATTTTAATTGATTGGTAGAAAATATTGAATCTCACGTGTGCTCATGGAATAGGTGGATCCCACAAAAAGAAATTTCTATATCGAGCATCAAGAGGGCTCAAGTGGACTCCATGGAAGTTGTATGCTTGCTTGCGAAGCACTTTGCCTTAAGAAAAGGAGAAGAAGAAAGAGTTGGAAGAGAGGAAGAAAGAGAGGAGAGAGAAAGGGTTGAGAGGGGGGAAAAATGATCAGAAGGGAATAAGTAGGAAGAAAAGGAAGAAGACAAGGAGGAAAAAGAACATGAGAAGGAGGAGATGAGAAAGAAAGAAAGAAAGGAGAAAGTAAAGTGGAGAAGAAAGAATAAGAAATAAGAGGAATAAGAAAATGAATAAGAAGGAGATGAATCAGAAGAGCATAAGAAGAAAGAGTAGGCAGAGAAAGAACTAGAGGATAAGAAGAAAGAAGAAATAAGAGAAGGAAAGGAAGAAGAAATAATAAGAGAAGAGAGAATAAAAGAGAGGAAATAAGATAAGAGAAAGAAGAATAAGAAAGTAGTTAAAGAATAGAGTAAGAGAGGAGTAAAAGAATAATAGAGGCTATGAATAGAAAAAAGAATAAGAGAGATGATTAAGAGAGGGAGAAGACAAAAGAGAAGATAGGAATAAAAGAGAGAAGGCGAGAAGAGAAGAAGAAATTGAAAGAGAGGAGGGGAGGAGAAAAGGGGAAGGGGTTCCTATTCCCATCATGGTACCTATTGTTGAAGGTACTAGTTGTAGTCCATTGTATGCACAGAAAGGAAAACAAGAGGGAGAGAATGCATGTCCTTACTTGGAGAGTATGTGTCTTAGGCACAACTACGGATGATCCCACATAGGGTTTTAGGTTTTTTCCCCTACAAAAGAGAGGAAACATACCATTTTTAAGAAATTTAAAATAGTTAGTGAAAGGAGGAGTTTGGAAAAGCAACACACCAAAGGAACGGAGAGGAGACAAGGAGAAGCCTAAAAACAAAAGCAAAACACGAAAACAAGATGTAAAGATTACATATTCCTCTCTTTCATGATTTTTTTTTCATACATTGTTCTGAACTTTCATAGTTTTGAGAGAAAGAAAGGAAAGGAGGAGAGAAAATAAGAGAAAGGGAGGGAAACTAGAGGAGAGAGAGAAGGAAACATAAAGGAAAGACAAAGAAACAAAAAGAACTTGAAATAGGAGGAGATGAGAGAAAGTCTTACCTTGAGGTTAAGAGGGAGCTCTTGCAAGTCTTTGAGGTGGAGAGGGAGAATGTAGGAGAGGATGGAGAGATGGGAGGGGGATGGAGGAGTGAGAAGGCAAGGATGGAGGGTGATTGCAAGCCAAAATCTAGGAGGGAGGATGCAAGGAAGAAAAATACAAATGGCATCATGGGAAGGGAGGGTGTAGGTTTTTTTTTGTGGTACCATCGGTTTAACTGACAATGGTTTTGGCATTGCAGGATAGAAAAGCAAAAGTGGTGGTATGGGCATCAGTATATACCGACACCCATATCGATGAAACAAGGGTTTTAAACAGGGTTTGGGGGTTATGAGGGTTTAGGGTTCAGGGGGCATGGGGGGTTTAGGGGGTTTTAGGGATTTGGGGGGGGGGGTTTATAGGCGGTTTAAGGGGATTTTGGGGAGGTTTAGGGGGGTCGGGGGTGGTTTAAGGGGGTTTGAGGGGATTTAGGGGGGATTTAAGGGGGTGTTGGGACTTCAGGGTTTAGGGTTTGGGGGGTTTAGGGGATATGGAGGGGTTGGGGGGGTTGGGGGGGGGGGAAGTGAGGGGGGGGTTTAGGGGGTTTGAGAGGATTTAGGGGGAGATTTAAGGGGGTTTAGGGGGTGTCGGGGTTTTAAGGGGGTTTTGGTTCTAGATTTGGGGGGGAGTGGGGATTTTGTATATTTTTGGGTGTTTGGACCTGACTTTGTGGGACGGTTTTAGATGTGTTCAAGTGAATAGATGAGTAGTGACAGCTCATTGGATGGGGGGCCACCTCTCAGGAGTGTGGAGTGGCTCTGTGAGAGGTTGCCTTGTCTTTGTACACATTACAGGCGAGAGGTTCCATCATTAGCACTATAGTGTCATGTGCCACTTGCAGATGTTGAAGAATATCAAAACACTATATAAAAAATTTTTGAACTTTCTCGCTTCATTTGGACCTTTTTTTTTTAATTGGTCACCTACGCTCAATATCACTTAGTAGACTCATAAATTGGGTATTTTGGGAACACTAGATGTGTAAGTTCCACATAACCGAAAATATCCCCAAGGTTGTAAGTGGTGACCTTTACTCGATACATCATGGGTAAATTTGCAAAAAAATGGATCGCCCCCTCACAAATATGGTCTAATAAAGCTTAAAATGTTGTGCACCTCCACTCAATATGCAATATATGGAAAGAGTCAATGGTTGAATTAAATATATAGGGGGTGTATAGGTGCACCATTTGATTGTACGGAAAAGAGTTTTTCGAATTCAATCTATAGGGGGTGTATAGATACACCATTTGATTGAATACCATTTGTATAGATATACCATTTTCTAGGAATAAGGCTTACAATATATTATCCTAGTATGCTTTTGAATCTTGTTCAGAGTCATCAGATTCTGGTATTGCATTTTCATGTGATGGGTTAAGCCTAGCCAAATGATGTTTAATATGTACAAGGATAGGATCAAGAATTGTGATACATTTTTCAACATCATAGCCATAGGCTTCTTTTTGTAACATCGAGTCCTTGATTTCCAGCAATGAATAATGCTACTCACTTCCATGTTTGTCAAGCCCTCTTTATTTGGAATCCATTCACGTTTCTTTTGCAAGCAACCCTCATGATGGTTGTTTCACTGTGTATTTTTTGGGGAGATTTTTCAAAGGCTTTGGTTCATACCATAAAGCTGTGAATGTTATAGGAATTCCCTTTTGATCCCTTGCTATATGAGCAACCTTTGCCATACAAATTGGGCCACCTTGTTCATCCAACTCTGAATCTGCATCAGATGCCCAAACTATAACAAACATACACTCTTCAATCTCATCAGATGGTACAAACTCTGGTAAGGGTTTATCCCCCTTCCTACCACAATATTTTTGAAGTAAAAGGCATTGCTCAGCTTCTTCCTCATCTATTGTTGTATTTGTATCCAATGTGGATCTCGATGCCAGAGCTTCTTTTGGCTAAAAAGATTCAGAGTGTTCAATGCTTATTAAATTTTCTTGTTTTTGTAAAGATTTGACAAGTTCCTCAACGAACTTGATTATCTCCCCATTCTTTATTGCCTGCTCAGGATATTTTTGCATCATACTTTGAAGATGTTTAATAATGGCATCCATGCCTTTCATTTCATCTACATCAAGTGCTTTGTTCTTTACAAGAACAAATCTAGTTTCCTCCAATGGAGTTATTCTCTGTAATAAAGCATATGGCTCACTCCATAAATGATCTTCATCCACTGAGTAGTGCTTCCATTGCATCACTTGAATATCATTATGCATGCTAAATCAGAAATAGTGTGGATTTGTGTGCCATGCTTCATCTCCCCCTTGTAAATGTGGCTGTATGAATGCCCTCCAATCTACCATTCTCTCCAAGATAGCCACTTCTGATTCCTCCTTTTGAGAGCCTCCATTTTTTTTCCCAATTTGAGACATCATATCCTCCAATGTCAGATCATCCCTTGACTTTAACTCTCTAGAGATAACACTAAATATTTGATCTATGTCTTCATGTGTATGATCGACAAGAAGAAAACCAACTTCCACTTCTTCAAATATTTTCAATCCAACCAGCATAGAGCATAAGCCAAATATATATCTATTCTTATTTTCTCTCTAGCAGTTATCGGCATGTATACGCAAGGTGCGAGGTAAACATCTACATGCATCTCTTACCTTCTGTATTGCTTTTATGATGGATGTTGCGACTTGGTTACTATCATGTTCATGCAAATAATAAATCCATACATTGCATAAAAGATTCAAAATCCATGCACTAATACTCCACACAAATGTGTTTCTAGTCCACGTTTACCCTCCAATGGCGGTGGGGTACGTCTATACCTTGGTAATGTTGTTGTATTCTGATCCACGCCATCAATGGTAATGCACATGGACTTTTTGACATGCACAATAGCTTCCTCTCTGCAAGAGGCATACAACAATTAATCTAGCATCTTGCACATGAGTTAGATGGATTGTTCGCCATCTTATATATTTTCCTTACTTGTGCTCACATCAAATATGTTCAATGGCATTTTTCAATTCATCACATGTATTCCATTTTGACATCCTTTGCTTTGATGGTGTCTTGACATGGAAAGACTGTCCACACCAAATTTTATACAAGGTTGCCCTTGAAATCATGCTCTCTTCTCTATCTTATAAATTTTTATTGACTGTTCCAAGCACAACCTTCTTTGTCATTCCCAAAAGATGATGATGTTGGCATTCCACACTTCCATTCAGCATTGTTTGTGGAAGATGAGGTTGTGGTAATGCATGGTCATCAAGGATTTTCTTTAATGTTGCAGCAGCATTTCTAGTGCTTCTTTTTCCTTTAAGCTTGTAGGCATTTCCATGAATTTTGTGAATCACTTTGTCTTTTACCTCTACCTAGATGGTCCAATATGTACCATTAACCATGGGTTTCAATTTGGGTTTACAATGTCTTGTCCTTGAGTCCTTATCACCTTGATGAAGAAAACAAGAAAACTCTTAAAGAAGATAGTTATGTGTATTAGTCCCTGTCTTACTCCAAATGCTGATGCGCATGGCTTCACAATCATCTTTTGCAACTTTTCTTATGCAAAGTTTCCTACAACAAAGGCGCATAAGAGTCCTTTCTATATTCTCCTCATATAACATTACATGCCTCTTGGATTCTGGAATTGGTGCCATGATTTGTCGCTTCTTGGCACTCACATACTTTCTTTTTGTGATGAATAATGTCTTGTGTGTCCATGTTGTGTGTCCATTATCTGGCACTGAATCTATTTCCCTTGAATCTTCATCTCTAAAATCAAATGCAGAGTGCCATTGGGAATTATTTGATGTCACTTTATAATATCTTGGAATTGGCAATCTAGTAGACAACTTGTTCATTAAAGTCAACCTGTTCTTCCAATGCCTCTTGAATTTTGTGGTTGAAATATTTCTCCTTCACAATTAGATGTTCTGCCATCCATATGCTCCATGCTAGTAAGTACATTAGGACCATCACAAGTCTTATATGTTCTGCCATATCTATCCTCCATTCCAATGACAACATCATGATCATGATCATTAATATCAACAATTCTAGTGAGCATGTTTGAGTTGCTTCCAATACAAGACAAGTCTTCTATGCATGTGAGAATGTTTGAGTCGCTTACAATACAAGACAAGTCTTCTATACCAGTGAGCATGTTCAAGTCTCTTGCAACACAAGACATGTCCTCCATACTAGTGAGCATATTGGAGTAACTTGAAACCTCTCTTGCATCAACATCACTTATTATAATGTCCTCAACACCTGAAAGCATGCCACTATGGTAGTCTTTAGAGCTACCATGATTTCTTAATTTTAAGCCCATTTGTCTAGGTCTTTTCTTCTCATAATACTTTCCTATATCTTCCACCACATTGAAGGAAAATTTCTTGATAGATAAATTTCAAGAAAGCTAATCCCCATTTGACAATGTTATGAACCTGAAGATGAGATGTAGTATTAGGAACCTCTAGATGTGACATATTATCTATTGCATTTCTAATGACCCCTTCACTAGTCAGCTTAATTACCTCCACCATACAAAGAAGAATATGAGCATAGCCTTTAAATATGCCAAGTGCTAACACTTCTCCTGAGCAAGACAACATCTCAACTTTCCCCCCCTCAAAGAAAGTTCTCTTGATATCTTGAAAGTAGATCTTAGGAACGATTTCATCTCGGTCCCAAAGAGTTCTATGTGCTTGCATATCAAAAATGTCACATTGTAACATATCACCCAATGTTTCAAAGTCTCCACTCGAGGGGGTCACTATGTATAAACCCTCTATATCACGTGCGTTCAAGGCCTATTTCTAAAATCACTTATCTGTAAATTTGTCATTAATAAAATGTACCCCTTTTCTATACAAATCTGTAAATTTTTCCCAAAACTATTTTAAATAGTCCCTTATGTATATTTATTTCTATAAATTTTAGAAATAAAATATATCCTTATGTTGAACTCAGGTGATAGGGTTACATACGATGAGTGACTCCCTCGAGAGTCTCCATGTGGATATTTTAAATGCACTACAAGACTTAGAACTTTGGTGATTATCACCACACATCTCCTCTCACCACAACGTTGAAAATGACACACATTCATAGGATCAAGACTATGCATTTGTTCAAAGCCTATGACTTCATTATACTCGTATAACACCACCTCTAAACCCTCTGTTAGGGTAAATACTTGTAACAATTTTAGAAATAAAGCATTAGCAACTATAAAAAAACCCAACAAATCTCACACTTGAAATCAAAATACAATATATATTGATGTGTACCCCAACGTAAACCCTGACCCTAAATTCTAAACCCTAAACCCTAACCCTAAACCCTAAACATAAACTCCAAACCCAAAATCGTAAACGTACCTCCAACCTATTGCATATGCAATAGGATCGTGGAAACAACCACAATCTGTTGCACAAATCACCAAAATTTGGTGATTTGTGCAATAGGTTGGGGTTGCACCCACCAACCTGTTTGGGGGCACTCACTAAATTTTGGTGATTTGTGCAACAGATTGGGGTTGCACCCACAAACCTATTGCACATGCAATAACCCGTTGCAAAAATCACCAAAATGATAAATTATTACTTGTATTTTAGGGTTCAGCTAGGGTTTGTAATCTAGAGTCTCAGGTTTAGAGATTATGTTTTAGGATCTAATATATAGGTTCTAAGGTTTAGGATCCACCAGGTTGTAGGGTTTAGGGTTTATGGTTTAGGATTTATAACTTTGTATCTTAGGTTGGGGTTGTACCCACCAACCTGTTGCACATGCAATAGGTTGGGGGTTCCCCCAACCTATTGCATGTGCAACAGGTTTAGGGTGCAATAGGTTGGGGTTGCACCCACCAACCTTTTGCATGTGCAATAGGTTGGGGGCCCCCCCAACCTATTCCATGTGCAATATGTTGGCCTCCCCCCCCAACCTCCTACATGTGCAACAGGTTGGTGGGTGCAACCCCAACCTATTACATGTGCAATAGGTTGGTGGGTGCTAATCCCAACCTGTTGCACAAATCATCAAATTTGGTGATTTGTGCAACAGAGTTAGCACCCACCAACCTATTGCATAGGTTGGGGTTGCACCCAAAAATCTGTTGCACATGCAACAGGTTGGAGGGTGTCCCAACCGATTGGACATGCAACAGGTTGGTGGGTGCAACCCCAACCTCACTACAAGGCACAGGCCTTTTTCTGATGGAAATACCGATCTTTTTTACACTAAAAAGTTTTTTTTTGATGGACGCAAAGGTTGGTATTTACGTCGCTATTAGCATCAAAAAACGGTCACTATATTAGTGTCACTATATATAGCAACACTGGTAAAAGTTGCTATATAGTGACACTAGTAAATGTCGCTATATAGTGATGATTAACATAAGCTTTAAAAAACAATATGTGGGGCTAAACAGGGCCACAACAAGCCCTGTTTTGCCCCACTAATGTTTTTTTTAAGTAATTACAAAAGAATTTTTTTTGTTACAAAATTTCCCTTATGAAAAGGGTGATACAAAATTGCTCAAACGAGCCACATATACATGTCAAAGATATACAACATTGTTTGTTATTACAAAATTACCCTTTCGAAAAGGGTGATACAAAATTGCTTAAACGAGCTGACATACAGAAGCATATACATGGCGAAGTATATGCAAACTACTACTAATACTACTACTACTACTACTATTACTACTCATCTGAATCGTCATCCTTGTCCTCGTTGCGCTGGCCTGAGATCCCTGGCCCTTGTGAACTATGCCTAATCCCTGGCCCTCGTGAGTTGTGCCTAATCCCTGGCCCTTGTGGAAGCCTTGTAAGCCTAATCCCTCATCATCACCACTCACCTCCATTGATGGGACATTTGAGTTTTGATTCTAAGAGTGAAACCATATTAATTGGAAATTAGATTGGAACTTAAAGAATAAAATAGTTTAAAAAGTGAGATTACAAGTACGAGTAGACTTATACCGTGCGAGTAGCCACCTTAGCCAAATTAACCGTTGCTCCCAGTGCCTCCTACTCAAAAATAAACCATGGCTTTGTTCCTATGCGAAACCCACGTCTCATCTCTGTGTCTATGGGAAGGTGACCCATCGCAGCTTGCTGTGGGCCTAATTTACAAGAGCTAGATAAGGTGCATGCAATATGTAGTAAAACAAATAGAATAATACATTAAATGAGAAGAAGTAGACTTACCATGGTTGCCTCGAATGCTAACCATCTACTTGCACCAAAGTGCGAAGTACCTATGGAGTCCAGCCATCTCCTCACAGCCCTCCTTTGACCCTCGAACAGTTTGGGATGGTCCCTGTATTGCTTCTTGAAAAACTTCCAGTTAGCTTTGTCTGCCCAGCTGGGTTTAGCCTTCCCCTTTGCGATGGAAGTATGCAAGGTTGACCTCTGATGCTTCAAGAGGACCCCCATGTGCTCTTTCATGTAATCTGAACTCTCAATTTGGGAGGTTAGGATATTATCTTTTCAATTCATCAATGATTGCCTGCTTCTTTTGGTCATCTTGGTACCGCCAGTCAGTAGTTATGCTGCTCCTAAAGCGATGGTTTATCAACCGCCTCATGGTGGCCAGCACTGCTATTGAGCCCTTTTTATTTTCTATTATCTCTCTAGCAACCATGATTTCATAGGAGAGGTCCTCGGCTGGGTAAGGAGGACTCATGGTAGTGGCAGAGTCAGAGTGAGCGGTGTTACTGCAAGCGCTTACGGAGTGAGGAGTAGTAGTGGAGTAGGAGAGGGCAAGGGATCTGACTAGTATTGGGTCTCGGGACCAAGTAAAGACCTATAGGGATGTGAGTATGCTGACTCGTCTACATCTCCTGAGTCAACACAACATAAGCGACCCTTCCTACTCTTCCTTCCCTTATGATGGGCATGCCCAGGTGATGACCCCTCAGTTGAAGGGGCTAGAGGGGATGGCTGGTGGATAGTAGGTCCAGCCATCGGTGTAGGAGAGGGATTTGTTGAGGTCCTCTAGGATAGCAGAGACAAGAATCTCACTGCCTCTGCATCAGTCATCTGTGCGACAAACTTGTCGGGACTCTCGACAAAGCCATGGGCTGCTAGCAAAGGAGTTTCCCAAGGGGTAGTCACAGTGCTACGTCTGAGAGGAGCCAGGGGTAGTCACAGTGCTATGTCTGAGAGGAGCCAGGGGTAGTCACAGGGGTAACTCAGGGGTAAACCCCTGAGGTGTCGCCTGACTAGATTCAAAGTCATCTGGAGAGTAGAGAGCATGATGTCTCCTTCTACGAGGGTTTTTGTACTCGTTGGACGTGCGACATGATCCCATGTCTAATTTGGGGGTATTGGACAAACATAGACACAAACACAAAGATAGAAAACAAAAAACCAAAAACAAGAGCGGGTAAGAAGCGGATAGACAATTAATTACTTAAGACGATTATGAAATTCAAACTTAAGAAATTATGAAAAGGCAATTAATCACTTGTGAAAATTATGAAATGACATCAATGCAAAAAGGATAAACATGAAAGAAGGATTATTTACTTAAGACAATTATGAAAAGCTAGTTTTGAAATGACTAATATTTATGAAAGACAAGTGGAATCCAATGAGATTTTCATATATATATATATAAATTAGAGACCAAAAGCACGTCTCCAAAATTATGTATATAAAAAATATGTCTCCAAAAGTATGCTTAAGCAAAATTTGTCTCCAATATAGGTCAACTACTCTGTGTTACTGTTTGAGGTGCTTTCCTCCTCCGTACTGCTAGGTGGGTCACTGGGGACCTCATCCTCCACCTCTTCTAATATGCGATCATGCTCTTCAGTGATTATGTACTCGCAATCCACGAATGCCTCCACACAATCCATTATGTCCTTTACACGATCATATTTGAGGCTCCACCGGTTGTGGTAGTCTCTCTACAACCTACGAAGATTCCATAGATTGTGTCGTGCATTCCTCAATCGCCCTTGCTCCACTACCCTTCGGCTTCAACCCCACCTAGAAGCAAGCACCCCCACGTTGTACTTCACCTAGTCACTCTCTTGTGCAATCTTCTCTTTTACATGAGCTAGCAGAGAAGCTATGTCTATAATCCCTACAACGTGGGGAACCGGGTTGGGGTTTAGGGAGGACACCCATGGGTGAGGGCTAAGGAGAATCTGTTTGAAAAAAAAAAAAACCAAATACGGCTAAGGAGCATGTGAAAAAAGAAACGAATATGAATAAGAAGAGGGGAAAAGAAGAGAAGCATAAACATAAGCATAAGCATAAGAGAAGCATAACCATATGCATAAGAGAAGGAAAAACATAAGCATAAGAGAAGGAAGAGGGGAAAAGAGATTGAAAGAGAGGAAAAAGAAGAGGGGAAAAGAGCATAAGAGAAAAAGAAAGAAAGCATATGCTTATGCTTATGCATGAGCATATGAGCATAAGAGAGAAAGAGAGAAAGCATATGCTTGTGCTTATGCATGAGCATATGAGCATATGCTCATGCATAAGCATAAGCATAAGCATAGGCAAATACATATGCTTATGAAAAGAGGAGAAAAAGAGATTGAAGGAGAGGGGAAAAGAAGAGAAAGAAAGGAGAAGGAGAAGGAGAAGGAGAAGGAGGGGAACAATACAAGAGGAAAAGAGCATAAACATAAGAGAAGGAAGAGAGAAAAAGAGCATAAGCATAAGAAAAGGAAGAGGGGAAAAGAGATTGAAAGAGGGGAAAAAGAGATTGAAAAGAGGGGAAAAGAAGAGAAGGAGAAGGAGAAGGAGAAAGAGGGGAACAATACGAGAGGAAAAGAGCATAAGTATAAGAGAAGGAAGAGGGAAAGAGATTGAAAGAGGGGAAAAAGAGATTGAAAAGAGGGGAAAAGAAGAGAAGGAAGAAGGAAAAATGAGATTGAAAGAGGGGAAAAAGAAAAGGGGAAAAGAGCATAAGAGGAGAAAAAGAGGAGAAAGAGAGATTGAAGGAGAGGGGAAAAGGACAGAAGGAAAGGAGAAGGAGACATATGCTTATGCTTATGCTTATGCATGAGCATATGAGCATATGCTCATGCATAAGCATAAGCATATGCATAGGCATATGCTTATGGAAAAAAGATAAGGAAGACGGGAAAAGAGATTGAAAGAGGGAAAAAAGAAGAGGGGAAAAGAGTATAAGAGAAAAAGAAAGAAAGCATATGCTTATGCTTATGCATGAGCATATGAGCATAAGAGAAAAAGAGAGAAAGCATATGCTTGTGCTTATGCATGAGCATATGAGCATATGCTCATGCATAAGCATAAGCATAAGCATAGGCAAATACATATGCTTATGAAAAGAGAAGAAAAAGAGATGAAGGAGAGGGGAAAAGAAGAGAAGGAAAGGAGCCATATGCTTATGCTTATGCATGAGCATATGAGCATATGCTCATGCATAAGCATAAGCATAGGCATAGGCATATGCTTATGAAAAGAAGATAAGGAAGAGGGGAAAAGAGAAGAGAGGGAAGAAAAAGGAGAGGGGAAAAGAGCATAAGCATAAGAGAAGGAAAAGCATAAGCATAAGCATAAAAGAAGGAAAGAGGAAAAGAGGGGAAGAAGAGGGTATAAGAGAAGCAAGGTAAAGAGAGGATTCCTACGCCCATCACTACAGCTAGCGCTTAAGGAGTTAGCTATAGGCCAATGCAAATAACAAAAACAACAAATGGAAAAAGACGAAGCACTTTCTTACCTGGAAAAGTCCCTCTCAGTGTTTCATGGACTGGCCCTACAAAAAAGAGGAAACATGTACCATTTTTTTCGATAACTAGTTAGAGGAAGGAGGAGTTTGGAGAAGCAACTTTTCAAAGGGATTGGATTGAGGAGACAAGCATAAGCCTACAAACAAGGAGAAAGAGGAGGAAGAGAAATACCAAAAAGAGAAGAGGTGAGTCTTCTTTCTTTCACCAAACCTTGTTTTTTATCCTTAACCTTACCACCAGAATGCTGGACAACTTCCATGCCCAAAAAATAGGAGAGAAGACCGAAATCGGTCATCTCGAATGTGGTGCTGAGTTGTGTTTTAATGGATTGAAGCGTGATGGTGGTAGAGCCCAAAAGCAAAAGATCATCTACATAAAGTAAGATAAAGCAGACCCCCTCTAAAGATTGATGTATATATAAATTCGGATCAAAAGGAGTGGAATGAAACCCATTAGTTTTGAGGAAGGTGTCTATTCAGTGGAACCAGGACCAAGGTGCTTGTTTAAGCCCATAAAGAGCTTTGCGGAGATGGAATACCTTATTTTCATGGCCAAGAGGAGAAAAACCTGGTGGGGGAGCCATATAGACTTCCTCATCGAGGTAGCCATTGAGAAAGGCACTCTTGACATCCATCTGATAGATAGACCAGCTGTAATGAGTGGCTAGAGCGAGGAGGAGGCGAAAGGATGTCAACCGAGCAGTAGGTGCAAAGGTTTCCTCATAATCGATACCATGTTTTTGGCAAAATCCTTGCACTACTAAGTGAGCTTTGTACTTGTCGAGGGTTCCATCTGCTTTGAGTTTTGTTCGGAAGATCCACTTTGTTCCTATGACCTTTTTGTGACTGGGTCGATCGACCAAAGTCCAGGTCTCATTGTGATCAATGCTCTCATGCTCCTGTTCCATGGCACGATGCCACTCAAGATGTTGAACTGCTTCCTGCCAAGTGGCGAGTTCAGAATGTATGATATAAGCTGTGGTAAAAAAAGAGGCAGTGGTAGGGGAAGAAGCTGTCTAGGTAGAGCGGCGAGGACCGGGAGGAGGAAGTTCTAGGGGAATAATCCCGGAATCCTTCATAGTTTGTCGATACCAGCATGGCAGTGGGTCCTGAGAAGAGGATCCGGGAATTGGAGAAGCAATGGGTGGGGAGAAAGAAGTTTTGGGGGGAGAGAAAGAGGTTTCGAGGGGAACGGGGATAGGTGCATCATCAGTAGGGAGAATAGAGGAATTTTTTAGAACATCTCTTTCATTGAAGACCACATCACGGCGAACCAAAACTTTGTTTGTGCGAGGATGAAATAAGCGATAAGCCAATGAAAAGTAGAAGTTCAGCACGAGGTTCTAGTTTCTTGCGAGTATCATTGGGAGCATGAATGTACGCGCAGCATCCAAAGATGCAGATATGAGAAATAGAGGGTCAGTAGCCATAGAAAGCCTCAAAAGGCATCATGTTCGGGATGGGCTCAGTAGGGCAACGATTAAGGAGATAGAAAAAAGTGTTCACGGCTTCCGGCCAAAGACGTTCGGGCAACTCGACTGCAAAAAGCATGGAGCGTGCCATATTCATGACTGTGCGCTGTCTCCTTTCAACATGAGCATTTGGGGCGGGCGAATTGGGAGATGTGAGATGGCATTGGATACCATGCTCATGAAGGAAGTGAATGAATTCATGGGAAATAAATTCACCACCATTATCACTACGAGCAATCCCAATAGGCTTCCCTGTTTGATTCATGATCAATCGAGCCCAAGTAGCAAAAGAAGGAAAAAGTGTCAGATTTCTCTTTCATGAAGAACACCCATTGATATCGAGAGTAATCATCCACAATTAAGAAGAAATATTGTGAGCCATTTCATGAAGGAACAGGAGATTTGCCACTAATATCAAGGTGGATTAGACGCAATATCTCACTGGCTCGAGAAGTGGAATGAGGAGGAAAAGGAGTTCTGCTTTGTTTGCCTAATTGGCATGGACGGCAAATATCTTTGGCTCGCGATTATTGAGGTAGGCCATTAACCAAATGATCATGAGACATTTCATATAAAGAGTCATAGGACAAATGTCCCAGATGATAATGCCACAACCGTTCTGTGTCAGTCGGATCTTTTAGGGTAGCAAGACCATGAAGCCGATGAAACTCAGAGCCGGTATTGGAGGGAGTCTCAAGAAATTGTGTCATGAGGTACTGAACATGAGCTCAGTTGGGCTTCACCTTGGGCTAATCTCCCTGAGCTAAAAGGAGTCCCGATGTCTCATCTATGATTTCGACATGCATCTTTGTAAATAGCACCGTGCGGTCAAGAAGGCAAAGTTGATGGACGGAAAGAAGATTGACCCCTAATTGCGGGACATAAAACACTTGATCCAATTGAACAAGATTGGGTCCTTTGTTGGTATCAAATTTGATTGAACTAGCACCACGAGTAGGAGCGATAGAGTTATTGCCACAGCGGACTCCCCCTATTGCCGGTTGGTGAGAAATGAAGAGATCACGATGAGGGGTCATATGACGAGTGGCTCCACTATCCACAATCCAAGGGGCTTTATGGCCACATGGTAGAGTATGAAATGTTGATCCAGATATGGATGGGGAGGAGTCAAGCTCGGTGATATGGATCAAGGCCTGGGATGTGAAGTCTAGAGAATCTCTAGTACACCAGTCAGACACGCCTTTGGGAGTGATGGAGGGGATGGGGTGAACTGATTAGTGACATGGCCCTATGGTCTCCAAGGGCTAGCGTTAGGTGGAGGAGGACCACTCCTAGGGTGCCAATGAGGTGGCAGAGGAGTCGTGTTGG
Source organism: Dipteris shenzhenensis (assembly GCF_047967505.1). NCBI lineage: Eukaryota > Viridiplantae > Streptophyta > Polypodiopsida > Gleicheniales > Dipteridaceae > Dipteris > Dipteris shenzhenensis. The sequence continues at coordinate 37,888,212 of NC_141596.1, forward strand.
GGGGCTATGGGAGAATGCCTTTGGCTTTGGAGCGACATTCATCATCAACATGCCCAACTTTCTAGCAATGCTGACAAAACCAGTTCCTTTTGGGAAGGTTGTGCCAGGCGGGTTTAATACCATAGAAATTATTGGAGTTAGGAGTGGGAGAGGGCTTCCGAAAGCTGAGTTGATCTTTTTGAATCCCAGAGAGAAGAGCCCCCTCTGAAGTAGTAACACTATTTTTTTGGTGAACCTGCGAGAAGAGATGAGCATAACGCAAGAGTTGACATTCGAACTCATAAAAGGTAGGAAGGGAGGGTTGAGAAATGATTTGCTGCATAAAACTAAAGTACTTAGGTGGGAGTTTTTTCAAAAAGAAAGTAACTTGGTCATCCTCGGATTTGGGAGGACCAGTTGTGGCGAATTCAGCAATTAACCGCCGATAGTCTGCTAGCTTTACCTTGAGATCATCATCATCACTAATCTGGAATTCTTGGAGATCGTGGTCAAGATTGATGTGATGAGTATGATCTCCGGCTGCATAGCGGTCAGTGAGATATGCCCATCGCTCAAAGGCAAGGTCAAAATGTTGCAATTGAGAGTGAAATTCAGGCAAAAGCCCTTGCATGATTTCGACAATGGTAGTGGCATTACGATGCCGCCATGAGCAAACTACCTGATCAGGATAAACATGAGGATCAGGTTGCGGTTTAGTACCTTGAATGAGTTCCCATAAGTCTTGAGAATCAAGCACATGATGCATGAGATTTGACCAAGTGGTATAATTAGAACCGTTAAAACGAGTCATATTAGTAAAAGCATGTTTGGCTGTTGCAAAGACCAGGTGAGAGGAAGAAAGGGAATGATAGGGAGAAACAATCGGTGGATGCATGAGAGGAATCAAGACAGGAGTGGAGTGAGAAGGTGGGAGAGGCGGCACCGTCGGAGGAACAAAAGGATTAAGAGAAGGCCCTGAGGGGGAGGGATAAACATGGGAGGCAGGATACGACATGAGAGGGGAAAAAGGGGATAGAGGGAAAAAGGCTATAGGAGCCCAGTGGCATGGCAGAAGATGGAGGATGAGAAGCCATTGGAGGGAAGATGGCAGCAGAAGATATGAGAGGGATGGGAGGGAAGGAAGAATGAGAATCGAAAGCAAACTCATTGCCTGACGAATTTCTCCTTTCTTGTCTACGAGTGTTCACATGCATGTATGGATCTGTGTCCTTGTGATTACTCATTCCTATGCCTTGCATAACAAACGGATTTGCACCAAAGGGATAGGGCAACATACCTTGCACTGATTCTTGTGGGATAGGCATTGTCGAATAACCCATTGTCCTCATGCCGGCCTGTCCTCTTTTGTCAAAATATACTTGTTCTTCATTGGCACTGAACTTGAAATGTTGCTCTGCTTCTTCCGAGCTAAATAGAGGTCCTTGTTGATGTATTGGAGAAAGTCGTGGAGAAGAAGAAGCTTGGGGTGTGTAGGCACCTGCTTCAAGTTCCTTCCATTTCTAAAATTCAGCAAATTCTTTAATGAGTTTGGAGAGGTATTCATCACCTTCGATCCTTGCAAACTCTCTCTCGACATATGACAAGGGTGGTGGTTGAATAGAGGTCGATTCGGGCTGATATCGCTTTGGGGAAGAAGGAGAAGACATCTTCAGTTGATGATCTATCTTCCAAGATTTCCAGGTCAAGGCTCAGGTGTCAGCAAGCACACCTTGCTCTGATACCATATAAAGAAAGTTCTTGGAGATAAATAAGACAACACTAAAGATGAAAGATAGCTGAAGAAGAAATATATATCACCAAAGGAACTCAATACAAGAGAAGAGATATCTGCAAAAGAAATTGTGGAGGGAGCGAACAACAGTCTTCCAGAGCAGTCAATTGAAGTGGGCTCTGCACTAGCTCCACAAGTTGGAACTAAACCAGATCTGAGTCAGCAACCTATTGCTAGAAGAGCAAAGGTTTATTGCAGATCTACAAAGAAGGGTAGCAACAATAGAGGAGTAAGTCAATGCTGATCTAGAGTAGCTGCAGGAGAGGATGATGGAGCAGAGGCAGAGGAGATGATGAAGCGGAGGCAGAGAAGTTGGAGAGGATGCAAGAGTAGAGGCAGAGGAGGTAGAGATGTTGGAGTGTAGGTGTGCAGCAGCCTGTTTCAAAAGTCATCTGGTAGCCAGGGGGCTACTGCCTTTTATAGGCCTGACCCATGAGGTCGACCAGCTGGTCGGCCAGTTCTAGTTGGCCAGTAATGGTTGGCCATTTTCGGCCTTTCTGGCCACTTGTTTGGCCATGGCCTTTTTGGCCACTTGTTTGGCCCTGGCTTCTGCATTTAGAGATTGCCTGGCTTAACACACAATTGTATGAGGGTGCTAGGATGTCTAAACTACAGGCTTGTCTCTCAATCTTGAAACTACAAGCAAAGTATGGGTGGTCAGATACAAGTGTCTTGGCCTTAATGAGGTTGCTCTAGAAGATGTTGCCTACACCAAATACCATGCCTATATCAAGAGATGAATCAAAGAAGATGCTAACAACGGTGGGTTGACATAGATGATATGCCACTCACTTCCTCCACTTGGGCAGGTATTTTTACGCGAGGCAGTGTTCTGCTTCAAGTTTTGGCCTTTCGAGATGCACAGGAGGATGCTTGAGTTTTTAGTGTCCAGGATGGTGGCAGATTGCTTAGGTCCACAGAGGACATCTTGCTTGAGTCTGCTTTTCAGCCTATCAGGGTTGTAGGTCTTTTGGTGCAAGGATCAGATTTAGAGTGGTTCCTAGACCCAAACCCCTAGCTACTCTCCACTGGGTCTTGGAGGCTCTGGCTCTATGGGGGAGTTCCCATCAGGTATTTGTAGTGGGACCCTGGAGAGTGGGAGTGGACTGATGCAGGGCATCGGGAGAAGAGCATCCCCTTCTTTCGTTACACGGTCAGTAATGCCAGGAGATATCAGCTCAGTAGTAGAGGTTGGAGACCTTTTAGAGTTCCTCATTGGGAGACATTTGATATCACTGCAGATTTGCAGGTTTCTGGAGGAGACTCTGGAAATCCCATAGGAATAGAAAGATCACTATCTTCTTTTGGATTTCTATCCATGGTGGGATTGCAGTGAACCTTTGGAGGTCCAGGTTCGGAGCCCACCCTACTTGCCCCCGATGCCTCTCTGCTTCGGAGACTATTCAGCATTGCTTATGGGATTGTAGACAAGCGAGGATGATTTGGATGGGGGTAGCCAGGATTTTCAGTCACTTTGCCCACTCCCCATTTTTTATGACATGGGGCTCAGTGGCTTGGCTTTCTCTTACAAGGCCTCAGGTATTCTATGAGAGATTTGACTCCTCTCGGGCCATTTCTATTCGACGTCAGTGGACTGAGTCCTATTCGTTGGATGTGGTACCACACCTTCCTTTTACAGCTGTACGTGCCTCTGTGGATACTTCTTGGGAGATTCTAGTGAGCATAGCATCCTAGCATATCTAGAGAGCTAGATGCACAGAGGCTTTTGAGGGTACTCAATTTCATCCCTCGCACACATTGGCTAGTATCTGGACAGATATCTGGACAGATACCGTACATACTTTGATGGCTGTATGGACAGGTATGCAGGGAGACTCCCGTGCAGCCTTAGCTAGGAGGGCTTCTTTCTTCAGGGAATGGAAGGATTCTCCTTTCTTCTCTGAGACTACTACAGGGTTGAGGTGGCACTTTCAGCCTCAGCCTTGGTTGTTTTCCACCTCACTCTGAGGGGGTTTTTATTTATCCTCATGATTTCATGATGTATTCCGCTTTGAGCTTGCTCTCGCGGGTTTTTTCTCTTACTTAATAGAAGTCTCTTTCTTGGAAAAAAAAAAAAACAAGAAAACTTTCTTATTTCTATAGTGCATGCATCATAGAGGATCATGACAATTGTTAGAACATTGCAACTGTGAAGAGATGGGAGGCAGTTCAAGTTTTTCCTCTATGTGAATATGGACTGATAAACAATGGAGAGATAAAAAATGACTCACCATAGTATGGGGAGTGTTTTGATGACCTCAATAAGACTGTCTGGAAGAGGGGGATGACTTTGCAATTTTGTCTCGTTGACACTAGGGAGAACAAGAAAGATGATGCATACTTTATGTTATAGTGTACCAAAACCAAGCACAAGGTTGAGGAAGCATTTAAGGATAATTGGGGAACAAGCTATGAGAAGTGGGATGTAGTAGTTGGAGCTATCTGGTACAAAAAAACATCCAAGAGCCCACAATTACATTCTATTACACAAGACTCCGCAAACATTTGTGTACTCTCATCTAGTAAGAGCTATTAATTTCTAGTGTTGCAAGCTATGCCTAGATGAAAGAAGGGCAAGAGTGTCTTCAAAATAGATTTACACATGCATGAGCACATCAAGGGTGTCTTGCAATATTGGATGACTAAGATAGCACAAGAAAATGCATTCTCAATGTGTGGGTGTAGTTAACCAAGAAAAATATATTCCACTTATCCTAGAAAAATGGAAAATGTATTTACAATTACCTTCTATTTAGTAAATCGCAAACCCATCATGCCTGTTTTACAACCATTGCACTTTGTTTTAGTAAATCCCATACCTACCGTGCTTGTTTAATGTACATCCCCATCGCACTTGTTTTACAAAACCACTATGCTTGTTTTTTACACTAACTCCCAAACCCACCACCACACTTGTTTTAGTAAATCCCAAACAACCTATGCTTGTTTTAGTAATCTCAAATGAGGGAAAATGTATGCGACTTATCTTGTAAAACCATCAGGCTAGTGACCATAAATATTAAATTAATGAACTGTATGCCATTCATCTTGTAATAATTGAAGGAAACCACTGCACTAGTGGCATTTAATCCTAAACTATGTATTGTGTGCAACCAACCACCGCGCTGGTTACAAACCTAAAAAAACATTTATAAAAATAACTTGTATAAATGCAATTGTCGATATGTCCCTTGAGGGGTCCCCTTTAGGGTAAAGCTCCATATTAGCATGCCACCATGCCAGCATGCTGGCAATTATTTTTGGGGCAAAACAAGCAATCTAGTCTCAGTCACACTGTGGTGCCCTCACCTTTAATAAGAAGGCCAAATTTTACTCGACTTCTAAATTTTAGAAATGGTGGACTTAGTTTGAAGCCCAAATTTTTTTAAGTCCTTCTAATGAAGCTTTACATGCTAGCAAAGAATGTTAGCAAAATATAGCACTACCCGAGTGGAGGCATGTGATTAATTGGTATTATTTGGATGGCACCACACCGTGGTGGCTTGAATTTTGATTAATTTAAGGTGGCTCATTATCATGATTAATTGAAGATGGCTCATGATTATTTGGATGGCACCACTAGGCCTCTAATCACCGTGGTGACTCAAATTTTGATTAATTTAAGGTGGATCATTATTATTTAGACGATTATAAAGAGTGCCATTGTTATTACTTAACCATGTCCCCTAACATGCAGAATGCTATTTGGCTACTTTTCTCTCATCCACCCCTACTCTGCTACTTTGCTCCATGCTCCCTCCTCTAGCTCTCATCCACTCCAATGCTCACCCACTCTTTTTACCTCTTCATTATCACCATGGCAAGAACCAAAGCCAATAATATTAATCCCCCTCAATCAACGTGATCCCAATTGTCTACTTTTTTGTACAAGATCATTGTATTACACTCGACAAGAATTGAAATGCCTACTCTCGTGGATAGGCTTCCCTCAACATCTCCGTGTCATCACCTTGGATGGCATGTATGCAGTTGGCTTGTGTATGGCTATGTTCTATGGATTCTCTAGAGATGTTGACAAAGGGATAAGGACTTTCAAGACAGAGTTTTATTGTGTTGTTATCGGCCCCAACCCTAGATTTTGACTCCTGCAATTGTGCAAGTCTTTGGCCTCTCCATCATCTCCTCCTTTGCCTCTCCGAAAATTTGGATGTAGCAAGCTCGCCTCTATGAATACGATAATGTATAGTGGTCTATCATCGAGGCTCTTAGCAATACTGAGCTGTACAAGTATCGCCTTTGAAACTTTTACTCAATGAGGATCATAACCATTCACTAATGGGCTGAGTGGTTATCCTTGTCGAGTGTAATCTTTTAGGCTCTTGCCAATGGTTGGGTGGTTATCCTCACCAAATGTAATCTTTTATTTTTAATTTAATATAAAACTATTATGGGAAATGTTATCTTTGGATATAATCTCTTTTGTTTTAATTTTTGTTCGATGAGACTCTCAACAATTGTTGAGTTGTTATTATCTATCCTTGGATGTAGACATAATCTCGTTTGTTTAATTTTTGCTCGATGAAGGTTCTCAATAATTGCTAATTTGTTATAAACCATCTTTGGATGTAGATGTAATCTCTTTCGTTCAAATTTTTCTCGATGAGGCTCTCAACAATTGCAGAGTTGTTAGTTGTTATAAACTGTCTTTGGATGTAGATGTAATCTCTTCTGTTTAATTTTTGGTCGAGTTGTTAATAGTTATACTCATCGGGAACATAATATCTTTTAAGTTTTAATTTTAATATACATAATACTATTATCGCAATTGTTGCTAGTAGTAGTCATTGTTGGTAGCAGTCATTGCTAATTATAATCATTGCATAAGCAATTGGTACATAAGAAAATACCTTGTTCTTGGTTTTAGGATTAACTACAAGCAACTTTGAAATAGTTCCAAGAACCAGCACGGTGGTTGCAAGGAAATACATTTTCCTTGTTTTGGGATTAACTGCAACCCACATTGAAAAAGAGCCTGGTTTTAGGATTAATTGCAAGCAGCGATAAAATAGTTCCATGAACTAGCCCGGTGGTTACAAGGAAATACATTTTTCTTAGTTTAGGATTAACTGTATCCTACACTACGATAGAACTAGCACGGAGGTTACACAATGAAATAAATTTTCCTTGGTTTAGGATTAAAATTTAACCACTCATTTCAAACTATTAATTGCACTCTCATTACACTATAACAACATGCTATTCCAGCCATCGGATTGGTTTTAAACCTATTCAATGGCACAATAAGAACATAAATTAAGCTATACGTGGCATGTTGATATGGACATTGCCCCTAAAGGGAACCCCTCAAGGGCTACATCAACATGACAAAGAACCCCTCAATGTGAAATATATGAACAAGTGTGGGACTCCAATGTGGGTCTCATGTGACCTAGCCAATTGAGGTAAATATATTTTCTTTGGTTTTATTAGGAGTAGCTACAACCACCACTAAAATAACTCCAAGAACTAAGGCGGTGGTCACTCCAAGCCAATGTCACCACCTTGTCACTGCAGTGGTCATGAATCTAGATCAATGCAGAAAAGCTATGTGCATGGGTAGATCACAGGGCAGACTGTGGATAGTCTTATGCACAAAGATGCATCATAGAGACTGTGTGAAGCAGGCCAGAACTACTCATGTAGTTACATGTGTCAAGCTCTGCGATATTCAGAAGAGTAGGTTTTGACAAATTGCATCTCATTATTATGCTAGTATGGCAATCATTACGTTGGAAAATTTTTGGAGAGAGGGCGAGTCACCCAAATTGCTCATTAACATGTCACATCATGGCCCCAAAATTGCCCCTAAAATAGTTTGGCGATTGGTACACACAATTGTGCATTAACCCAAAGGTATATATAAATATACATATATCAACATCTAAGGAGATCAATAAGCTAGAAGGATTGTTCTAGATTACGAAGACTTTGTACAAAGCATTGTAATTCAAATATAGAAAACAAGCAAAAACCAACCCAATAGTCATATATAGGAGGAAAACCCAATGGTTGAGATTTTTGAGTTTCAAGTCCACCGAATAGTTGACCATAGTAAACATGTGGCATTGCCATGTTACCAAATCGACCATAAAAGAACACATGGTGTTACTATGTTTGCACCAACTCAACCATACATCAGACCTAACCTCAATTAGCCAAAGTTAACCCTAGATCATTGAACCTTAGTCAACTCAACCATAGGTTAACCTAATGCATGGCCACCATCACCTAACCATTAGGTAGATGAACCTATAGATTGCAAATAGTTAAAGCAACCCATCAAGTACATTAACAATCTTTAGTCATCATTTCTAGGGATAAGACAAGCATTAGTTTACAATAGCTTTCAACATTTTCCTAAGCCGTTTAAACTATTCAATGTTGTGCAAGGTCTTCATCAAAATTTTATCACATCAAAGGCTACAATCTCACACCTCACTTGAGACTCTACAACACACATGCACATGCACATGCACACGCACGTGCACGTGCATGTGCACATGCACATGCACATGCACACGCACACGTGCACACACATGCACACATGCATGCACATGCACACACACACACACATGCATGCACACATGCACACATGCATGCACACATGCACGCATGCACCCATGCATGCATTCACGTGCGCACACATGCACAAATGCACGTGCATGTGCACACACACACACACACACACACACACACCCCTTTCTAAACTTCTCTTTCAATACCCTCCAAAAAACCTACTCTTCCTAACTACCAACTCCCCCTAAACTTCACTAAGTAATATTTACCCCCCCCCCTCCCAACGACTCTTTCAATTCACATTGTCTCTTCATCTCCCTGCTTATTGTGGCTCCTCATTTCTTGACCCCCCCAACTACTTGCTACTCCACCTATTTATCTTTTACAATTGAGCTATTATTTGCCATCGTTGCCTATAGTTATTGCCCTTGCGTCTTGCCTACTACAGCCTCCACACTACCTAACCTGAGGTATTCCCCTTATGACTTCAACTTTTGCACTCTATTGATGCTTTACATACATATATTCTTTCAATAATAAGTGTAAGAACTTATAACTTAAGATTAAAAATTAATCATCTAGAGCCAATTTTAGATCTTAGCCAAGAGATAGCCTCTTCTTGGCTATGATGGTGTGGAGTTTTGATGCCTTCATGTGAGCAATTTTGGCCTTTGGATTTCAAAAATCCCATTGTGCAAAGTATTTGTCTAGCCTCTTTTTGGCCATGAAGGTGTGGAGTTTTGAGTCCTTCACCTTTAAATTTTGGTAGAACCAATAGTAGACCTTGGCCAAGAGAAAGGCTCTTCTTGGCCATGAAGGTGTGGAGTTTTGAGGCCTTCACTTGAGCAATTTTTGGCCTTTGGATTTCAAAAATCCCCTTGTGCAAAGTATTTATCTGAGTGCACTTTTGGAGGCTTGAACCCATGACCACTTGCTTAGGGAAGAAGAGCCTTACCATTGAGGTAATCAGTTTCTCCTTCATTTGCAACTGCTTCTTTCAAAGCTACTCATATGTGGATGTTATCAGCAACTCCTCCCTATCGTACAACTCTTTGGCTCTCTCCTAGGCTCGCATGCATTTTATTTTCATAGCTCAAGCTATCCATTTAAAGACCTTCTTATTGCATTTCAACTACTCCTAGGGTTGTCCATACACCAAGCTACTATGAGTTGTAGTCTCCTTATGACCTTCTCAGAAGCTTCTTGTCTTGGAATTCTATGAACTTTGAAATTTCTCTCAATCTTCTTGAATTCTTCTCTTCACTCTCCTAGTAGTGTTGAGCTTAGGACTCTATGCACAGGGTTGGTGTTTGATGAAGAGCTTCTACATAGTTCCTCCATGGTTGTGGCTATTAAAAACAAGCTTCTACACACTTTTATAGTAGCATGGTACTTGATACAATTGGAAAATTTGTTCATTGCATTTCACCACAATTTCTGTGGACAAATAAGACTTGGATATTCATGGACTATATCTATTTTCACAAGTAATAGAAAGCATATGCAAAACCTTTGTAGGGTAGTTATATAAGCAATTGCTTTTGAAGCATGTATGCTAGTAGTTAGAACTATCATATAGATGGGATGGTTGTTCTCAGTTCTATGTTGTTGATCTAGAAGTTCAGGAGTTCCGAATGAGGAAGCATTATCTATCCACAGAACTCTATTTTGTTTAGTCTTGACTATGTTTCCTACATTAGGGGAATTTTGGACTAAAAAAGGCCTTATAAGTGGATTAGCAAAATGGATTAAGGACTAATAAGGCCTATAAAGGGTCCCATCATCCCCATATGAGTCCAAAAAAGTACACCTCCCTAGGATTTGGTGAGTGCACCTCCCTCTCCCACTTGGAGGATCCCCACCATGTGCAAGAAGTCCACCCTCTTTATACCCCAAGGTGGTCCCCGCTCCTAAAAGTATCTCGTGGGTACTACTCCCCCCAAAAATTTGAAATTTTTCAAAAGTGCCAAAAATGACGTGAAACCCTTCCAAACCGTCCCCTAAACCATGCATATGGACCCAGATTCCTTTCCAACCCTTGAATCCTTCTTCTACTCACCATAGTCACTTTCCAATGCCTCAATCCTTCTTCTTCTCATCTAATCACTTTCTAACCCCTGAATCCTTTTTCTTCTCACCATAATTATTTTTCATCATTTTTCTAACCATCTCATGGCTCCATTGCAAGATTCTCCTATAATGTGGTGCTTGGTAGTTGATAGTGTAACAACAAAGCTATTTTGTAATCTACATTTTTTAATTACTTTCACTCAGTAACTCAAATCTATTTTCTCACACCTCTCATTGTTCCATTTCAATGTTACCAACAAGATGTAGAAGTGTTCCCTGAGTTACAAGTGCATGTGACAAAATGTGTTCTTGGTAGGTTGCGGTGGAGCAAGCAATCAATCAAAGGGTGCAAGCTACATGGCACATGAGGGCTACATCTAGGGATTATGAACTACCTTGTCCCTGTAGCTTATTGGATAAACATTATTCAAATCTTTTCAAATATGTGGAAGTAATCTCAATTAGATTTCAAGGAACTTGAGCATGGATGGATAGAGCATTGAGGCAATCAAAGGTTAAGGGAAGAATCTTCTTCAACATGATGGAAGTGGTCATTCTTTAACATTTACCACTATACCCATCAACATTTATCTGTCTTGTATGTGTTCTTTTCCTTTAGAGGACACCTATTATATTATAGTGTGTCCTTTTGTAGACACTATATTTTGGCTGCCCAACGGAGGTTGCTTGTACTTTCCCTTTCTATGGTAATTGATATTATTTCATTCTAAAATAAATAAATGTTATCATTCTCATAAAATAAAGTAAAGTGAGTGCACCTCCCTCTCCCACTTGGAGGATCCCCACCATGTGCAAGAAGTCCACCCTCTTTATACCCCAAGGTGGTCCCCGCTCCTAAAAGTATCTCGTGGGTACTACTCCCCCCAAAAATTTGAAATTTTTCAAAAGTGCCAAAAATGACGTGAAACCCTTCCAAACCGTCCCCCAAACCATGCATATGGACCCAGATTCCTTTCCAACCCTTGAATCCTTCTTCTACTCACCATAGTCACTTTCCAATGCCTCAATCCTTCTTCTTCTCATCTAATCACTTTCTAACCCCTGAATCCTTTTTCTTCTCACCATAATTATTTTTCATCATTTTTCTAACCATCTCATGGCTCCATTGCAAGATTCTCCTAAAATGTGGTGCTTGGTAGTTGATAGTGTAACAACAAAGCTATTTTGTAATCTACATTTTTTTAATACTTTCACTCAGTAACTCAAATCTATTTTCTCACACCTCTCATTGTTCCATTTCAATGTTACCAACAAGATGTAGAAGTGTTCCCTGAGTTACAAGTGCATGTGACAAAATGTGTTCTTGGTAGGTTGCGGTGGAGCAAGCAATCAATCAAAGGGTGCAAGCTACATGGCACATGAGGGCTACATCTAGGGATTATGAACTACCTTGTCCCTGTAGCTTATTGGATAAACATTATTCAAATCTTTTCAAATATGTGGAAGTAATCTCAATTAGATTTCAAGGAACTTGAGCATGGATGGATAGAGCATTGAGGCAATCAAAGGTTAAGGGAAGAATCTTCTTCAACATGATGGAAGTGGTCATTCTTTAACATTTACCACTATACCCATCAACATTTATCTGTCTTGTATGTGTTCTTTTCCTTTAGAGGACACCTATTATATTATAGTGTGTCCTTTTGTAGACACTATATTTTGGCTCCCCAACGGAGGTTGCTTGTACTTTCCCTTTCTATGGTAATTGATATTATTTCATTCTAAAATAAATAAATGTTATCATTCTCATAAAATAAAGTAAAATCATAATCTATGTTGTTTTATTCTTGTTGCTTGTTGAAGTTTACCCAAAACTCAATTTCAAAAAGGCCTCTTGGCCTCAATGTTCATGTGGGTGTGCAATTGGATCAAACAATGTAAGTTTGGCCCAAATGTGTGCTTGGCCAAGCGGACTTTGTTATGTCTTATGAGATTACTTCTTGCCCCTAATCAGCTCCTTCTTGGTGATTAGCAAGTTTCTCTATAATGAACACCAGTACACCCCATTAGCCACACATCTATACAAAAAATCAGTTAAGCCAAGAAGAAAAAGTATTCTGTAAATAAAAGAAAGGCAACCACTTGAACTACGCTTCAACAAGATTGAGCCCCAAATAGTGGTTCCCAATAAATAGGAGAGAAAAAATATGATTTGGAAAAATATTAGGCAATCTGGACCCCCCCCCCCAAAAAAAAAAAAAGACTATTTGTGGGAACCAGTATTTGGGGCATGGAGAGGCATTCCCCCCAAAACAATTTGAAAAAAAATGGCCAGATGGCCCCAGGTGTGAGTAGGCACGACTTTGGGCGATTCGGGGACCAAAGTCATGCTTGCTCACACCTAGGGCCATCTGGCCATATTTTTTTGGGGGGAATGTCTCTCCTTGCTCCACATAGTGGTTCCTAACAAATAAAAGAGAAAAAAAATTATTTGGAAAAATATTAGGCAATCTTGAACCCCCCCCCAAAAAAAGAAATTATTTGGAGGGACCACTATTAGGCATCCTTGATTTGTTGGGAACCAGGTGTTTAGGGTTGAATTCTAGGTGTTTAGGGTCAAATTTTTAGAATTGGGCATGCAAATCCAAGCCAAGAAAGCACCTTAGAGTGCCTTGTTTACATATTCGGGCCATTATTTGCCCATCTGAATGGTTGAACCATGTAAATCACAAAGTATCAAAGTCGTAGCTTGGTGTAAAATCTACAACCCTCTCTTACAGATTTTTCCCAAAACCAATCATCTTCTTAGACATATTTGCCTTTCCAAAGTGCTCACTCTCAATATGTTGATGAAATTGTGAAAACAAGTCATGGAAGCAAAAATATCGTGCAATGACCTATGGCCTCACAATGGGTACTCACAGAAAGTACGCATATTATACTCTACAAGGTTGATCTACAAATTCTATTCATATATGTCCCATGTGCATCCCTTTTACTTTTCATGCATATGCATATTATACTCCAAGATTGATCTATTACATAAATTCAATCGACATATTTATTTCTTATGTATTATGTCCTTCTCTAGTTATCGTTTTAGTGTTTACACTAAAACCAATAAGAACAAATGCCACTCTCAAACTTTTAGAGACAATTTGTCATTACAGATAATTGTTGCCTTATACAAGAATCATCGATATTATACAGATGTATGCCCCTAATAATCTCAATGTACCTCAATTCAATAGCATGGATATGCATGGACATGTTCCACAGGGGATTCACTAGTAGTAATAAGGAGATGTCACCTACGTGCAATAAATATATGAAAATTCCCCTTATCTACCACCTATTTACAGGACCTTACCTTATAAAATGTACCTTCCTTCCCTTATATAACCCCCCTCCCTTACACTCACGTGGTACCATACGATAAACCCTAGTGGACCCCCAGAGACATGTTCTATGCTTATGGTACAATTGATTTACAGGTGTTGCTTCTTTTAGATGCTCAACTACTTTTACTTTTGGATGCCAAACATTAGAATATGATATGGATATCATTCATCGAGTCTTGATGGATATGTTAACTTTGAACTTTCAAAAGCTTTTCGCTTCTTTTAATAAAGAAAATTGAACATTTTTTTCCCACCCTTGTCTTGTCCTGTCTTCTTACTAAATCTTTGCATGCTTGATTTCCAAATAATTTAAATTTAAAAATGATGCATTTTGTTTATTACATCCAAGTTTTTGGTAAATTTGAAAAAGATCTTTAAAAAATGTTATATAATTTACAAAATTATGAAAGCAAAGTTTTTAAATACATATTCAATTATAATATTCCCTCTAACTTATATTATTCATGAGTCAAAGTTATTAATTCAATTAAAAAATCAATCTAGCTCTAAATATAAGCAATACCTAAGAGTGGAACCTTCCCAAAATGTTACTTGGAGTATTCCATCAAAGCATGTATTACTTGGGGGTTCAAGTTGCCAACTCCCATTCTAAGTAAATAATAAATACAAGTGATCACATGCAATTATGTCTGATTGTTTTCAAATGTGATGTAATGTCCAAGAAGTAAAGATAACTTCCAAATAGCTACATACATATTTCATATACACAACATAATACATATTAATTTGTCTCATCCATGCATGAGGTGGTGTATTTTGGCACCATTGGGATTTATTAAGCAAATAAAGACTCATATCTAACTAAACCTACATAATCTTTAAAAGTAGTACATTTTCAAAGACCATATACCTGTTGATTTAAAATCCCAAACACAACACGTATATCTATACCTCATCCACAAGATCCCAAAGACAACCTACTACCTAATAAAGGAATTCATTCTAAGGGAATCTATGCCCCATCACTTTTTCTCAAGACTTACATCTACACTTCATTGACAAGATCCCACAAACAACCTAGCTACTCTCATCCATGCACAACAGATTGTTCTTCATCACACTGATTCATGTAGTAATTCAAAGTTGTCCTGGCTAACTAAATACAACAATTAACCTAAAGTAATACATTCTGAAAGAATTATTATGATAATTTACAGAAAAAAATATAGATTCCAATGTGGTATAAAAAAATTATTGGAATATTGAATCAAATCATTTTAGCCAATGTACATGAATGCTTCCATTCAATGAAAGATAGTATTACATCCATGTGCCTTTCTAATAACTTCTTGATTTTTAAATTTTTGATCTATAAAAGAAAATAATAATCATTGTAAGGCATGCCCTCCCATTATGGTCATGAATTCACTTCTCATAGATATTGTAGTAGTGGTGCTTGGCAAGTCCCTAAATGATCAATTTTGATGCATCTTGACAATTGCAATAAGTCAATCATTAGTATTTCTTTAAAATCATTAACTTAGTAATAGAAATTATAATATTTACAAAATAACTTCAAATCAAACAAAGTCTAAGAATCAGATCAAATCCTTATTATGTCCACTACATCATGATCCATAGGAATCCATTTGCTTCTCTCTCTCTCTCTCTCTCACACACACACACACACACACACATAGGAATCCATTTGCTTCTCTCACACACACACACACACACACACACACACACACACACACACACACCCCTTTGGGGACCCTTGTGTGCTTCAGGATTATCAACATACTGATGGCCTATGAAGGTTAGAAATTGTATTGAAGTCTTTCATAAAGAATATGATGGCCCACTTGTGCACTGGCACAGTCCCATGGAGGTTATCACATCATCTAGAACTTGACAATGCTTTTTATTAGTGTTTTCTCCATAATGTTTTTTGTTATTAACCATGGAAATAGTCTAGTGGAACACATGGAAAATACATCTCCCCCCTTTTACTTGGACAATTATTAAAGCTTGGAGTATTTTCTATTTTCTATTTTTGATGACACTGCTTGGATTGCTGAAGAAACAAATGGGAATTGTAGGGAAGCCCTCATATGATTTGCACCTAGAGTTATCTTTATTCACTTGGAATTGATGGGACTTGCTAAGAGAAAATTCGGGTTATAAGGAGTCACTGGATACTCGGATAAAACCAGTGGATAATGACCGGCCCATTAGCCATTAAAGTGGCACGACTAGTTGGATATGGGGTAGATATGGGTGGACTTGACGAGGGGATTCCCTACTATACTACCCCCACCAAGCATTAACACTGAATTAATGTGACTGACAAGGAATCCAAGACTAGGATTCGCTAGTAGGAAGGAAGATCCTTATGGGTTTACTCCCACTGGAAGGAGGAAGGAAGATTCTTATGGGTTAACTCCCCTTGATTCTCCTTGTATTAATTGGTACTGTGATGCCCTTTTAGACAATAATGGAAACTACCTAAAAATTCCCAAGGGGGATACAGTATGTAGATAGGGTGGAGGATTACTGGGGGACATTTATGCATTTACACAAATTGCTTGATTCGCTAGTAGGAACGAAGATTCTTATGGGGTTACTCCAACTAGAAGGAGGAAGGAAGATTCTTATGGGTTTACTCCCCTTGATTCTCCTTGTATTAATTGGTACTATGACACCCTTTTAGATAGTAATGGAAACTACCTAAAAATTCCCAAGGGGGATAAGTATGTAGATAGGGTGGATGATTACGTGGGGACATTTATGCAGTTACACAAATTGCTTTAATAAATTTAGGCCCTTGTAAGCCTCTTATGGCATTTTGAACCTGAAAAGGGCTGGACCTTGTCTCTCTTATATATCATGATATGGGACCTTAAGGGGATGTAGAATACTATGGATTACATGACACTTGGCTAGCCTTTGTATATTGGGTCTTTTATGGAATGGAGCATATGCATTATGGTACCATATGTACAAAATATCCCTATCTTGAAACATGACAAGTGGAAGTCATGGATGGTCTGGACCACAAGAGATAGTGGGAAGTTCACGTACCAAGAGGGTGATGGTTATGAAAAGAAGTGAAAATGGTGACGATTATGGTAGATATCGAAGATGCACTTGATAATTTGCAACACGATTTGGCTAGCATGGCATATATTATATGCCTAGAGGTACATCTTTCCCCTCTGTCAGCCTTGGAGGTATATCTTCCTTGGAGGTATGTCTTCCCCCCTCTTCTACTAAGGAATGCTCCATATATTGTGAGAGGCAAACAATGCACAACTCGAAGGGAAGATGAGAACACAGTTTGGTCATACTGTCATGCTAGGCTAAGGAGCAATAAAACTCTCCTTCATTGCGTTTGACAAGGTATGGAGGAGACTAGATGCATGTGATCAGAGAAGGCCACAAGGGATTTTGGAGGAGCAATGGAGCCCCCAGGTATGACTGCTTGCAGATTGTCGAATGGCTGCCACTCAAATTCTACATACTACAACTCAAATTCTAGGTGCTCCTAGAGTTTGCTATTCAGGAGCTCTTTTACTTATATTGAAAATCACTTGAAAAGGGAGTGTAATTGTTTTACAATATAGATTTTTTCACACTCCTGAGTATTGTAAAGAAAAACTACATGACCATTATTATTGAAAATTTTGATGGCCCTTACCTATAAAGTTCTTCTCTATGAATGAGATTGGTTCATTGATGCCAAGGCTCATTGATGATGATCTAGATTCTTCCCATGGAAGAATGAAGTTCATTGATGCTAATCTAGATAGCCTTAGTTTCATAGATTACACTCTAGATCTCTTAGCATAATCCCCTACTCTTAATGGGGTTAGGCATATATTCCTTATCAGTATTTTCCATAATGGCTTTGTACTATATAGTCTTTGGGAAATTCCCTATAATACTTTTTATGTAACAGATTTCCATGGTGGCATAATTGGGTATAATAACATGGAGTTGTGCATAGTTCCATGGAATTTAGCATGATTTTAAAGGTGAAATAATGAAAAGGCCATATAGCATGGAGTTTATCCTTCTATTTTGACCTTCTCAAGGACCTTATAGAACTTTGATGTGTGCATAAAGTTAATTGTGATACTGATAATTGGAAAATGCCAACAGGATATCAAGGTAGGGTATAAGTACACTGAGGTTTTATTTGGATTTTTTGACCTTGGGAATTCCCTGGGATTTGATTGGAACACCCATATCTATAGTTTATTTGTGATTCCCACTTATTACTTGGATTTCACTAATATTTTATATAAATTTCTTCATATCTTTAATTGCCCATCTCAGATTACTACTATTAAATAGTAAAATGCCAAGATTTGATTATGCTAATCTAGATCGAGTGACATAGAGTGCTAACATTGAAGCCTGCAGTCCCACAATTCATAGTGTACATGTTCTAACATGCTATGTTTGTGGATGGATGCAGGTGAGTCGGCATACCTCTCCATCAGATTTGCATTGAAAATTATAAGGCATGAAGACAGTGTTGGTAACTTCGAAGCATACTCTACAACGGATTATCTCCAAGTACTATTAAATAAGATTGAACATTCTATTGGAGAATAGCCATTAATATTGTTGTGCTTTTTACAATGTTCTAACATGAATGTGAGTATAAAATTTGTCTTTCACTTTGTTACTTTGGGAGAAGGAACAGTATGATATGAATTATTCTCACTTAGACAGTATTAAGAGATTGGTTAACAATGGATTACTCTCATTAAGGGTTTGAAAAGGGCAAGAGCGGATGTTTGCAATGGATTTATTTTGACATTGGAAATTAGTTCAGTAGTGTAGTAAGATAATTGTTTGATAGGCAAAGCACACACTAGTGTGGCCATTGTAAGATAAGAAAAATCTTGTGACTAATGGCTATACTTAGGTCGACTTGTTTCGTCTGATTTAAATTTTAGGCCTTATTATGGCACGGGGACCATGGGACCAACCCCTTCCCTTGGTTGCTAGGCCTTGATGCTTGGACCAACATCGAGTTATTGGATGCATCCATTGCCCATGATATGAAGTCTACGAGAAGATGTAGTTCCTCTTCACATATCTAATATTCACAATAAGTCTCCATATAGTAGAGATAATCTAAGAAAAAGCTTGAAGGGTTAATTCTCATAAGAAGATTGTTTTTTTAATGCTCAAGATTGATACCCTCGACCAAGTAGTTGAGCATCTTACACTATATATACTCAACAAAAGTCCCCAGCCTGATAAGAAACTGAATGAGACTGCCACTAAGCCTAGGGCTACATGAGATTAGTGTAACAATCATGGAGGATTGAACCATACAAGAAAATCCATTACAGGAGATACAACAATGTAGGCAACACTCAGCAATGTATTCCAATGCTTGATAAACAATACAATGATAGACCTCTTATATAGAGAGTCTCAAGGCATAAGCCTACTGTGTGGCATCCTTTGATCCACATCCAACTTGTGGTGACCAATGTCCCACATCCATTCATGTAGTCCACATCCTCTTGTGTGGCTACCATAATTCCCACAAACATACCCCTCTAGGGTACCAACACAATATCCCATCAATTGGACATTGCACATTTCAACACAACCTACTATGGAAATTCGGCCACCCTCCACCGATTGGTTAGAGAGGAGTGATACTTTTATTTACTTACTTTTCATTTACTCGTTGGAGAGGATTGAGACACTAGTATATCCATTCAAATTTAAATTTAGGTTTATGACTTAATCTAGGGCAGTAGTCTGCTGACCTAATCCATTGTGATGGGCGAACTACTACCCTCACTTGGATTGTGTGTTAGACCTATGGGAATGCGATTGGTGGGAGATACACACACACACACACACACACACACACACACACACACATACACACACACACACACACACACACACACACACACACACACACACACACACACACACACACATCCCTTTGGGGACCCTTGTGTGCTTCAAGATTATCAACATACTGATGGCCCATGAAGGCCAAAAATCGTATTGAAGTCTTTCATAAAGAATATGATGGCCCACTTGTGCACTGACACAGTCCCATGGAGGTTATCACATCATCTAGAACTTGACAATACTTTTTATTAGTGTTTTCTCTATAATGTTTTTTGTTATTGAACATGGAAATAGTCTAGTGGAACACATGGAAAATACATCTCCCCCCTTTTACTTGGAGAATCATTAAAGCTTGGAGTATTTTCTATTTTCTATTTTTGATGACAATACTTGGATTGCTGAAGAAATGAATGGGAACTATAGGGAAGCCCTCATATGATTTACATCCAAAATTATCTTGATTCACTTGGAATTTATGGGACTTACTAAGAGAATGGGTTATAAGTAGACTGGATATTATCAGGTGACCCGAAAAAACTAGTGGATAACGACCGGCCCGTTAGCCATTAAAGTGGCATGAATAGTTGGATATTGGGTTGATATGGGTAGAGTTGACAAGGGGATTCCATACTATACTACCCCCACCAAGCATTAACATTGAATTAACGTAACTGACAAGGAATCCAAGACTAGGTTTTGCTAGTAGGAAGGAAGATTCTTATGGGTTTACTCCCACTGGAAAGAGGAAGGAAGATTCTTATGGGTTTACTCCCCTTGATTCTCCTTGTATTAATTGGTATTGTGACACCCTTTTAGACAATAATGGAAACTACCTAAACATTCCCAAGGGGGATACGGTATGTAGATAGGGTGGAGGATTACTTAGGGACATTTATGCATTTACACAAGCCTTAGCCAGTAGCTTACCTCTTGTTGGAGATAGCTATGATATTATGAATGCTCACAAGAGACTGGTCATCCAAACGAGTAAAAGAGCATTGTAATGTCATAGAGCTTGGTCTCCTTGCACGTCATATTGGTTGTCAATGAGAGGTCTTTCTGTCCATGGAAATGAGGTGTTCATTAGAAGCTTTGTTGTCACGGCTTCATGCTCATTGATACTTTGTGGTTGCTTGGTACTTGCTGCCCACTAGTAAGAAGTATTATAGTGTTGGCAATCTTTTCCGATAGAGAGCTGTGTTGTTGATGGCCCTTAGACTAGTTGTTGGTGCAGCCAAGAAGCTCACGAATGCCTTGATCCAACACATGATACATGGAGCACAAACACTAGCTGGCAGTGATCACGTAGCCAAGCGATGGCCTATCCCTTTGAAGGATTTCTGTGTTGAAGGATAAAACTCTCTATGTGCATATAATTGTCTGTGCGAATGCATATTCCCAATGGCACGACAGCCCTTTGCAAGGTGTTTCATGCATGCTTTTCAACTGGGCTTGAGGTATACCTACATTGGTGTGTCTGCTTAGCTGCCACTAGAGATGGGTCTATTGCTGGGGAGTCCATATATACGAGGCCTAGCTCCCCATTCGGGGTTGTAGGCTAGCTACCCAGGCAATCATTTTGCCATTTTCTTCCCCACATTTGCCATTTTTGTTAGAATATACATCTCCTACATGTCTTGTATGACATAGTACCTATGTGCTTCCACCATTATCGAGTTGGAATGGAATCTATGGGAGAATAGGCAACTGTAGTTCTTATTACTTCAGTAACTTCCACCAAGCACGTGTTACATCCTAACGGGATTGAGGAGTGCAATGCTCTAATCGAGAAGACTAGTGACTAGATTTTGTAGCTCAAAAAAGCCTACTTATGTATTTCCTCTTGCACTGGGATTCTGAGATCCTTGAAAAGTGGTTTAAGCACTCACATATGATTTAAGCAGTAAATGTTTATCTCATATGGGATAGACAGAGACACAAATTAGCTGAGAGAGGCCATTTTTCATTTTGTTAACAACTATGTTTAATGTTACATAGGGGTACGCCCATAGGGTAATTGTATTCCCTGCACTATAAGAGATTGTTTAGTCTTTGAGCTATCCCTCAAGCTAGTCCTCGACCAAAATTTGCATGGGCACTAGTATACACTAGTATACTATCTCAGAGGGTAGTAGTGATAAATTTTGCCCAATAGCTTAGGTCCAAAATGAGCCGTAGGATTCTAGTAAGCTACAATTACTTCACGATTAGATCTGGGTGAATATCTCCTCCCTAAGCTAATGCTTTTGGGAGGCAAAGAAAGCTCACAAGAATAAGAAGTTCTGAACGGTAGGCTGGCTTGACTCTAATGTCCAAGAACATTGTGAAAATATTTTACATTATTTTAGAATCTTTTGGTTGGGTTCTAGTCTCCTTTTACACTGATTTTAGAATCTCCTTTTACAAGAGGCCTGATCAGAACCTCTTTGGAAATATATTTAAACTATTTTATATTGGGAATTGATATGGTCATTACATGTAGAATTGATATGGTCATTACGTATAGGTTGACATTTTACTTATGATCCTTGCCATATAAACTTGTATTACATGATTCTTGTGGTAGCAAACTAGCATTTGCTAATCATTTGGCACCACTTTGGGAGCTTGAACATTCCCTTGGACATATTGGAGACATTATCTTACAATTTCTTTTAGCACTATCTAATATTATTTTGGAATTGGTGCTAGCACTAGTTATTATTGGGCTAAGTAATTAGGAATTTCCCTTGTTAGAAAGATTCCGTTAGAAAAATTCCTAAGCATAGGAATCAATTTCCTTGGTGATGAAATGTAATTATGATCTCCCTAACCTTTAACTACTCACACATCTTACCTCTTGGCTTCATGCCATTACTCGAGCCTTGGAGCATGATTATGGAAGAGGGTGTATGGGTCTCATTGAAGGTCCCCTACCATTGGATTCTCTTTACAAGGTTTCCTAGTAGATCCCCTTTCCAAAACTAATAAGTGTATTCATGTTGGGAAAGTTTATTATGTTAAGAAGGAAATTTTTATTCTTAAACACTCTCTTACTGCAATTTGTTACTTAGGAATCATACACTTGCATTAAGGCACCCTTCTACTTGGGAGTCCTATACTTTAGACATGAAGTCCATTGCTTGAAAAGAAGAGTATAAAGATGGCATTTCCTTTATTGTAGAGATTGATGACTTTGTTAGGTGTAGGATTTGGGTGACTTTGGTAGGATTGTATTTTGCAAAAGTACCTTTGGAATTCCCCTTGGGAGTTTATTTCATTTTCTTTGTTGAGGGACAAGTCCCAAGGTTAAGAAGGTATTAAGCCTAAATATTGATAATTGGCATTTTATAACACCTCATTTTCATGGTACTTCCCATTGTTTTAATTTTGATGTATGCATAAATTTAATTATGATACTAGTAATTGCAAAATGCCAACACAAAATCAAGAAAAGGTATAAGTATAGTGAGGTTATATCTGGAATTTTTTGACTTTGGGAATTCCCTTAGACTTGGTTGGAACTCCCATATTTATGGTTTATTTGAGATTCCCACTTATTACTTGGATTTCACTAACATTTTATGTACATTTCTTCATATCTTTAATTGCCCACCTCTGATTACTATTGAATAGTAAAATGCCAAGATTTGATTATGCTAATCTAGATCGAGTGACATGGATAACAACTGTGTGCCAGCATTGAAGTCTACAGTTCCACAATTCATAGTGTACATGTTCTAACATGCTATGCTTGTGGATGGATGCAAGTGAGTTGGCATACCTCTCAATTATATTTGCATTGAAAATTCTAAGGCAGAAAGACGGTGTTGGCATCTTTGAAGCGTACTCTACAACGGATTATCTCCAAGTACTAGTAAATATGATTGAACATTCTATTGGAGACTAGCCATCAATATTGTTGTACTTTTTGCAATGTTCTGACATGAATGTGAGTATAAAAATTGACTTTCACTTTGTAACTTTGTTAGAAGGAATGATATGATATGAATTATTCTCACTTAGGTAGTATTAAGAGAGTGGTTTAACAATGGGTTACTCTCATTAAGTGTTTGAAAAGGGCAAGAGTGGATGCTTGCAATTGACTTATTTTGACATTGGAAACTGGTCTAGTACTGTAGTAGGGTAGTTGTTTGATAGGAAAAAAAAACACACACACACACACACACACACACACACACACACACACACACACACACACACACACACACACAGCATGGGAATGCATCTCTCTCTCTCTCTCTCTCACACACACACACACTCTCTCTCTCTCTCTCTCTCTCTCTCTCTCTCTCTCTCTCTCTCTCTCTCTCTCTCTCCACAACATAGTCCTCTTACCCTTGCTCCCATACAAGCCCCTTTTGGGCAATGAAATACTCCTTCAAAATGTGTCTTACATCTAGTCTAGGGGAAAAGGAGCACTTCATAAATATGGAAAGAGTGGGAGAAAGAAAAAAGGAAGAGATTGAGAGGATGAGGCTACGAGCAAGAAGAGATTGTGACGATGTTGAGAGGAGGCTAAGGATATTGAGAGGGGGAGGATGAGTGGAGGTTGATAGGAGGAAGTTGAGAGGAGGAAGAGCTTGAGAGGACGATGTTGAGGGGAGGTTGAGAGGAGAAGGAGGAGGCTAAGAGGAGGCTGAGAGGAGGCTAAGAGGAGACAGAGGCTAGGAGGAAGGTTGAGAGTCAATGGGGATAGTTTGGGGGGCCTCTTGGGAGGTGTTTGGGGGGTTGGGGAGACTTTTGGAAATCTTTGATTTTTTGGAGGGAAAAAAATTCACGATTTTGGGGACCACGGAGTGAGGGAGGAGGGTAGGGGGACCATGAAAAAGTCAAGGGGGGGAGTAAATGCCCCAGGAGGTGGTGGGGGAAAGACGAGGCAAGTGAGAGTCTAGTGGGGACCAAGGGACGTCTCTCCACCAATGAGAGGCCAATATGGAATCCTCCATTCTTTTAATGCCCAAGCCTTCCTATTGGCTGGTTTACTAATCACAAATCTTAAGGGACTAATCCAAGAGGCCCTTTTTGAGTCCAAAATTCCCCTAATGTCTGATGTACTAAGTTTTTAGCTATACAATCAGTATTACTCATTATGATCTTTGCTGTTCTGAATTCAGAATTGAAATGTTAGTTGTCTTTGAAAGTTCTTACTATGCTTATCTATTTATCTCAATAGATAGTTTTTCAGATAAGTCTCTACCTATTACATTGGCAATCCTGCAAATAAATTGGACACTTGGATTGTGAGAGATGTGTGAAGAGCGCACATGGCTTCTTTATGCAAGCATTGTGGAGAAAATGCACATGTTGTAAAGCATAGGGATATGCTGCTAAAATCAAAGAAGGAGAGTATTCAATGTCTACAGTGACAAATCCAAGTCTTGTGAAGCAATGTTCAAGCGCTCAAGTCCCCGTTCAATAAACTTCAGATGTCAAGAGCGCACGGGGTAGAATTTAGTTAACAATTGCAAATTTTCAATAGATGATTTGTAATTTTCAATAGAGGATACGTGAAATTGTCGAAGGAAAAATTCTAGATTGAGTTGCAGTCCATGGTGGCTGAAGATGGTGAATTTTGGGAGCAGTGAATTCTTATAGCATGTTCATGGAGGCATTGGTAGCGAATGTTAGACGTAGGAGAACCTGCGACATCTCCTCGATGAATTGGCCATCCATACTTCACCAGGGCTCTCGGGCTAGAGGTCAAACAAGTGCCTTTGAAGAGAATTCGTTGGGCGAGCCTACACAAGGGCGTGGTCAGAGAAGCATCCTAATGTCTCTATGCCAACATGGACTTAGGTAGCCATAATGTGTGTGTAGAGTAGCGGCAACAAAGCTCCTCATGTACTTGCATAAGGTTAGGAATAATCTCTCTTAGGAATCCTCAACATGTCTTCAACATGCAAGTTCTACATATGATTCCTACATGCAATTTGTACATGCAACTCCTACATGCAACTTCTACGTGCAACTCCTACATGCATGTTCTACATGCAAGTCCTACATGCAATTCCTACATGCAACTCCTACATGCAACTTCTACATGGAAGTCCTACATGCAACTTCTACATGCATGTTCAACATGCGAGTGTCCTACATGCAGTTCCTACATGCAACATGCAACTCCTACATGCAACGTGCAACTTCTACATGCGCATCCTAGATGCAAGTTCTATATGTAGAGAGAGAATGTCTTACAATTCCTACATGTAGAGAGAGAAGCTCTCCAACTTGTATAAATACCCCATAATGGAATGAAGCCCACACTCTTTGGAGAATTGTGTTGAGTTCTACTTTGCTATTCCAAGCAATTGTCTCCAAGTGTCCATGCTTCCTTGCACTCCATGTCCAAAAGCATGTCCTAACCTTGTAACTCCTCCTCCCCTCTCCTCCAACCTTGCAACCCCTCCTCTCCCTCTCCTCCTCCCAGCTCCTCCTCTCCTCCTCCCTCCTCCTCTCTCTCCTCCCTCCTCCTCCACCCTTCTCCTCCCTCCCCTCCTCCCTTCTCCTCTCTCTCCTCCCTCCCATGCTCTTACACCTTCTTCCTCTCCCACTCCTATGCTCCTTTTAAACACTTAGTCCCTCAAACCTTGACCTCTAGGATCTATGAGGGAGAGGAGTTCTCCGCCATGTACTCTATCCTGCCTTGGATCTTCTTTCTAACCCTTAATCCCTTCTAACCCTTGGAGCCTCTTCTAAGCTTTAGACACTCTTCTAAACCTTGGAACCTCCTTCTAAACCTTGAATCTCTCTAACTCTTAAAACTCCCCCTAAATCCTTCAACCCCCAATGAAGGTGAAAGCCTCCATTACCCCAATCATGATGATGCATGTTCCTTTCACACATGCATGCACTGGCTATGTCTCTTACCGGAATATGACCTGAGGTCCTAAGCTAGACTTATACTACAAACAATGACACTGATATATGTGTAGGTGACAAAACACTGTTAGAATGCTGAATACTAGGAATACCCTGCTCTTCCTGTGGAAACCATGGGAAAGAGTCAACATTTGGCATCATAGCCGGGGAGACTAGTGTCTCAAATAATCAAGTAAACATACACAAGTATGTGTGAAGAACAAACCACCATTAATTATCACAAACAATGCACTCAAGGGCAAGGAGAGAGAATTTTTTTTCCAACTCTAGCCAAAAATATCAACCCCAAGCATCAACCTTGGATTTCTTAAAAATAATCCACTTGAAGAACAAATCAGGCTATCTAATGGACACCAATGTGTAGAGCTCACAATTTTGAACATTTCACCTTTTTATAGAAGAGTGATTCGAGCTAACCATGAAAAATTATGGCTCGGGAAGAGTTTAGGGTTTAATCCTAACCCTAAGCCCATTCCTATAAAAACCCACTCCACCCCCTCACTCTTCTTCTTCCACATCTAGCCTCCATCCTCAAACCCATTCCGAGCCCTATGCAAGACCCTCCTCCCTCTCCATAGACCACTATCCTACTCCCATCCTCATCGTCAAGTTGCTTTGATCCCTTCTTGTAGTGATAACCTAGCCCATCCACCCACCATCCATTCGCCCTCAACAATCCTGTTACATCAAGAAAGAATTCGAAGAGCATTGAAGGTGATCATCTCCTCCTCCCTTTGAATTTCCGTCAAGATTTCCATCCGTCAAGTTTTCACCACCATTAGGAAAGAAGAGAACTCATTTTGGGGCCCTCTAAGAAATTTGCTATCTACCTATTTTTGTTACACCCAAAATATGGAAACTGCCATAAGATGCAGATACTTATTACTGCAAAAAAACCAATGTAGTACCTAGGCTTCACATTGAATATGAATATAAGATCCTCTATTTTTTGTGCAGAATTTAATGATTATGACATTGTCGACGTGTCTGGAGTGGTGGGCTGAAACTCCCAAATCAACCCTAGAGACACATAATGTTGGAGAAATACCAAAAATCATGTAAAAAGATAAAAGAAGTCATATTCAAAATCTCTCTCTTTTATTATGTCTGACATACGTGATCTTCGAAGAAGTTTCTCTGTGCAGAATTTGATGATTTTGACATCGTTGGTGGATCCGAAGCAGGCCAAAACCCCCAAAGACACTAAAAATTGACGCCTGGAGGCCCGAAAAAGGAAAAAAATGTATAGAATGGAAGAGACAGTAAAATACGATTTGGCCTCTGGGCGTCGGTTTTTGGTGTCTTTGGAGTTGATTTGGGGGTTTTGGCCCACTCTAGATGCATCGACGATGTTAGAATCATCAAATTCTACACAGAGAAACATTAAGATCAAGAGAATCTTCTCAAAGCAATGCAGATAGTGGTACGCAAGTATCACACGAAAAGGAAAAGAGAAGGTAGATCAGCCCATGTTTGATGTGAATGTAGGTCACTCTTATGTGGATGGTGAATCCAGTGGCTTAGAATAGAGCATTGATGATGAGTTGGGTATTCCTTCTGTTGTTACACTTGGAGTACAGAAAACCAGGGATGTTTTGAGAGCACCTGGAAGTGAGCCTATTTTGTGCAGGTCTACCAGAGCTAGATATCCTATGGATAGGCTGAAATATGATGGACTTACAACCATTCACTATGCCTATATGGTCAAAGTGATGCAGGATCCAGAACCCACTTCTTTTTGAGCAAGCCATGGATGAATAAATGGATGCCTTGGAAGCAAATGCTACATGGGAATTGGTGCCTTTGCCTAAAGACAAGAATTCAATTGGCTGTAAGTGGGTTTATAAGGTGAAGCACAATGCAGATGGTTCTGTGAACAGATACAAGGCAAGATTAGTTATCAAGGGGTATGCACAGACATATGGCATTGATTATGAAGAAACATTCATCCCAGTTGCAAGGATGGCAACCGTAAGAGCAGTCATTGCTATGGCTGCATCAAAGGGATGGTCTTTACATCAGATGGATGTAAAGAATGCCTTCTTGCATGGTGATTTGCAAGAAGAGGTATTTATGGAGTAGCCACCTAGTTATGTTCATGCTGTTCATCCTGAGTTTGTTTGCAAGTTAAAGAAAGCCTTGTATGGCTTGAAGCAAGCGCCTAGAGCATGGTCTAACAAGATAGGATAGTATCTTGTCACTATTGGCTTTCAGATTTCCAAGGCAGATTTCTCACTTTATGTGAGAAAAATAGAGAAAGGTATTATGCTGCTTGTCATTTATGTTGATGATTTGATCATCACAGGTGATAGTGATGAAGATATTCTTCACGTGAAAATGCTATTGAAGCAAAAGTTTGAGATCAAGGATTTGGGAGAGCTACGTTATTTCTTGGGCATTGAGGTGATTAGATCACCAAGTGGGATATAGCTCTTGCAGAGGCAGTATGGACTGGACATGCTGTCCAAATATGGGATGACAGGCTGTAAGCCTATTTCAGTTCCTTTGGAGCAGAATGTGAAGCTGAGCACAGATGCAGGTGAGCTTCTAGAAGACCCTACTATGTACAGATGCATAGTAGGAAGTTTGATTTATATGACTATTACCAGGCCAGATTTGAGCTATGCTGTTGGATTGGTAAGCCAGTTTATGTAGGCTCCAAGGAAACTACATTTGGATGTGGCTAGACACATACTCAGGTATGTGAAGTCCACATTGCAGTATGGACTATTTTATGAGGCTGGGGTTCAGATACAATTGCATGGATACACTGATGCTGACTGGGCTGGTATTATTTCTGATAGACGATCTACCAGTGGATATATGTTCTCTTTTGGGAGTGCTTTTGGGAGTGCTGCAGTCACTTGGAGCAGCAAGAAATAGCCTACAATTTCCTTGTCAAGCACAGAGGCTGAGTACAGGGGTGCAGCAATGGTTGCATGTGAGGTAGCTTGGTTGCATAAGCTACTCTATGATATGCATCAGTCTACAGATGGGCCAGTTGTCATTTATTGTGACAACATGAGCTGTATACACTTGGCAAATAACCCATTCTATCATGCTAGAACAAAGCACATTGAGGTGCATTATCACTATGTGCGGGAGAAGGTTTTACTAGGTATTATTGATCTAGTTTATGTTAGCACAGAGGATCAGGTAGCTGACATATTCACAAAGGCATTGGGCACAAAGAAGTTGCGCAAGTTCAGAGACCTGCTTGGTGTGCAAGAATTGGGATTGAGCTCGAGGGGGAGTGTTGAGATATCGAGCTCCACTCGTGATATGCCAGGGTGACCGTTGTGCATTTATGTCACTGACTTGTTAGCTGCAGATGCGGTTGGTACATCACCCATGAATAATAGCTGGATGATAGCTATCCTTATCTACTCTAGTTCGTGGCTCAGTCAATATGCCACCTTAGTTAGCTGAGTTTGGTTTGAGACCCATATATAGGGTTCTTCTATTTCTTTGTACTAGAGTTCTTTTGGCTTACACAACTAAGAAGAGGAAAACTATTTTCAGCCTTCGCCTTTTGTGTGTATTTCCCTATTGTGTATGTGAGAAAGCCACAAGTGAGACTCTATCCCTCTCTCCCACTATTTTCACAGGCGATCTACTCGGAGACACTTCTATGATGAGGGGTTGATTACTGAGGACCAAAATACTAGTGAGCACTATTATAAGTTTGTCTTGCTATTTTTAAAAGCACGTCTATACATGCATCTCTCTATTATATAGATGCACCTTTAGATGTGGGTCTGTGGATGCACTAATAGAAGCACCTATAACTTTTTAAAAAAATTCAATAAACGCATTTGAAAATGCATCTATGGAAGCATTGTGTTGTTGTGGTTGTCTTTTTGAATATTGAAGTTGTATGCAACGGTTGAGGGTTCAAACACTGGGTCTACTCTTCATTCATCATGGATTTAGCATCACATCCCTCACCAGTCTCCTGTGGGGTGCAGCAATTGCCAATTGCCGATTTTCTTAGAGTGGGAACTCATGCTTCGAGCTAATTAATGTCTATGATTGCTATTGCATCTCGACTTTTTTTCTATGATTTGGCGTTCATTTTGACTCACGAGGTGTAAAGAAGCAAAAAATCAAAGTGCAAGCATTTTACTTCAACTATGACTATCATCATGCCCGATCCCTTCTCATTGTCATGTTGAGAGCTCATGCTCAACATCATGTGATCATGTGTGCATAGCACCATCATGTGATCATATGTGCATAGCACTAACCCAATAGAGTGCTATAAAGGAAAGGGTTAGATCCCCTAACGCTAAATGGGTTTGTATATATTCTACATTTTCAACTAAATCTAGTGTACAGTTAGTCATTTGTGGTGTGCTCTCTAGCTGTGCCCTCTCTCCTCATCCCCACTCTTCTCCTCTCCCCTCTTCATATTTTATCCTTGTATTAAAGCTCCCTTGCCTTCTGCTGAGGCATTGCGATCCTTGAGAGTGCGAGAGAGATTGAGAGATCGAGAGAGATTGAGTGTTCCATTCACTTCCGTAGAGTGATAGAAAATTTTCCTTCATTGGAAGAAATTCCATCCATTTCCATTCATTTAGAGTTCTTTCTTTCATGAGAGAAAGAGAGGTATTCTATTAAGAGTTTTTCCATCCATGCATGCTCATTGCGGAGAGATTTCTGTGAGAAAGAGGTACAGAGAGAAAGAAAGGTTGATTGATGTGAGCATATAGTTCTTTGAGAGACTATTGAGAGTTTGAGAGAGTTCTTCATTGAGAAATATTTGTGAGAAAAGAGAGATTTTTGAGTCATCTGAGAGTGAAAGAGTCTGAGTGCTATTGTGCTAAGACTCTGGTCAACAAGCTCTCCTTGAGAGCTCAATTATCCTCTCCAGCGACTCCAACAGAGCTCCAACGGCTCATCAAGCCAAGCCACTCCTCCATTCTAGGTGGCTACTATAGCAAGCTCTCCTTTATTGGTTCAAACGATACGCGGCTTCCTTCCAAATGCCATCACGACTCCAACAACTACCTGTGCTTGCAAGCTCATGGCTTCCACGAGCCTTTGCAACACAATGTTGTTGCTGCTTGCTTCCGGACTATGTGCCCACGTACCAAGCCTTGCAACTGTTTCACAAGCTCGAAGAGCCCACTGAGCCAAGTAGCCCCTGAAGGCCTTCTCTACTTACGCCTCCAATAAACAACGAGTGTCAATTGCTTGTTAGATGAACAATAGCCGCAGCTGCCTCATTTCGCTATTCGTCAGGGGTGCTTTGGAAAGGGCAACAGTTACAAGAAGTTGTGGATGAGGATATCTATGTAGAAGAAATAATTCGCCATGAAATAATCTCGATAGCTGCCATGACAGCCATTGCATACTTATCTGGTTTGGCTTCCTCTCCAATGGCGGGCTGCTCCATTGCCTTCTCCAGCACACGATGCCAGTAGCAAACGATGCCACAAGTAGCTCCGCACTCCAAGCTGCTCCAACACGAGCCCTCAACGAGCCAACGTCCCAGGCCTTTTGCAATTG
This sequence comes from Dipteris shenzhenensis, assembly GCF_047967505.1. Taxonomy (NCBI): domain Eukaryota; kingdom Viridiplantae; phylum Streptophyta; class Polypodiopsida; order Gleicheniales; family Dipteridaceae; genus Dipteris; species Dipteris shenzhenensis. The sequence continues at coordinate 37,920,204 of NC_141596.1, forward strand.
CATTAGCACCAACCAAACATCTACTGCTACACTGTTACAACTTCACCGACTTCAACTCCTCCATGAGCCAAAGCTCCACGAGACGTAATAGCTGAGCGCCAATGACTGCAACTACTACAACGCTATGCCAAAGCCTCACCTCCACCGCCAGCTTGTAGCAACGACTCGAGCGCCTTCTCTTGCAAGGCAACTTCCAGCGCCCACCGGCCTCTAACAAGTACACAGTCCATTTGGATGCGCCTCCTCGATAGTCTATTATCAGGCTCCACGTAGACAGCAAGGTCTAGAGTTCACAGAGCTCCCTCACCTACACAGAGTGGAAGATGGCACTCCATCACAACAAAGGCAGCCACGGAGAAGACGACAGAATCTTCAAGATTCCATCGAAATCAAAAAGATTTTGGTTGCCCACGTAAGGAAATGTGGCCTCTACAGAAGGCCTTATCCTCTAGGTGACATGTGGCACCTTATCATGCAACATCAGCAACCACCTCCAGCTACCACATCAATAGCTCCGTTAGGTTGCCACATCATCATCTAGCTGGTCAACTGCCATGTCATCCTTATCTGCCACGGTGGTAACCACGTTAGCACTACCAAGTCAATAGTCCACATCAGCATCCACATCACTTGCCACATCATATGCCACATCACTTGTGCCACATCATCATTGCCCAGTTAGCTACCACCCCATCAGTGCCATTATGCCAGCCTTGTAAAGCCTCTTGGCTATTCTCAACTCATTTGCCACAAGCCTTGTAGCACACATCATATTTTATATATTGCGGTTCTATCTTCACCGCCGACAGTTTAGATTTCACTTGGCACAGTTAATGTTTTGTAGTTGATTCATACAGTGATTTTCATGACACTTTGAGTACATTTCTTGCACCATGTCTATGACTCGCAACCTCAATCTGGAGGCATCTACTAAGCTAGACAACTCCAATTATGGCACATGGAAATACTGAATGGAGACCATTCTTGTACTTCAGGACAAATGGGAGTATGTCGATGGATCTACACCTAGACCATTGGACGATCCAGCCACCAGTAGCTCTACTTTACCTATTGTCATAGCACTAGCAGTGGGATCTACAGCTACACAAATAGTTTACGCACTTGTAGCAGATCCTACCATTGCATGAGCTTAGGCAGAATGGGATAAGAAAGATACGTACGCCTATCATCTGATCAAGCAGAATGAGCAGGATGTCATGCTAGGACAGCTCAACATAGTTAAGACATCGAAAGAAGCATGGGATACGTTCGTAGCTCTCTACGAATCCAAGAACACATCCAGGATTCTCACATTGAGAAACCAAATCAATTAGAGTTTTCGCAACAGCAAGCAAAACCGGTCATGCTTATGTACTCTAGATAAAAGACTACAACAATCAACTTGCAGCAGCATAAGAGACTATGAACCATGCAAAAATGGTTCAAGTAGTCTTGAATGGACTAGGAGAAGGATACGAGAATCTAGTCCAGAGTATTGCCATCCAACAGCAAATTGTGACACTTTAAGAACTTCAGTCAGTTCTACTTGGTGAAGAACTCAGGACACAAGCCATTCAAGCATGCAAAGGTCATTCTAATAATTAGGCATTCACAGCTTCAGACAGAAGAAAAGGCAGAGGTAGATCATTCCACAAAAGTGGTCATCATCAGCAACAAAATAAAAGTTAGAATCAGGATCAGCATCATCCTCACAGCAACATCATAATCAACAAAGAGGAAATCATTCCAACCGAGGAAGATTCCAAGGACGAGGAAATGCATCCACCAATATGTCAAACATTCAGTGCAACTACTTTCACAAGTTTGGACACTATGAAAGAGATTGCCGCAAGAAGCAGCACGACCAAGGCGGTCAATCCAATAGTAATCGAGGAAATTTCTGCGGCAAAGGAAATCATCATGGTGGACATTCTAGTCACAATCATTAGGAAAAAAGGGAGCTCATTTTGGGGCCTTTTAGAAAAGAGAGAAAATAGGCTCTCAACCAATCAGGAGTGGGCCAACGTAACGTTGAAAATTCAACAAAAGAAGATGAAAATAAGAAAAAGAAATAGTACTATATGTTCGTAGAAGCATGTCACATTAATGAGGTGATCTAATTTGAATCTTTTAAAAATTTATTTTTTGTGCAGAATTTGGTGATTCTGACACCGCAGACGCGTCCGGAACGGCCCAAAACCCCAGAAACGGCACTGGAAACACTGGAATCGGACATCCGGAGACCCAGAAACGGCCAAAAAAGGCCGAAAAGTGGGATTTGCAGTAAAACGCGATCGGGCACCTTTTGAATCTACATCCGAAGGCCCGGAAACGGCCAAAAAAGGCCGAAAAGTGGGATTTGCAGCAAAACGCGATTTGGCACCTTTTGAGATTTGGCCGTTTCCGGGCCTCCGGATGTCCGATTCCAGTGTTTCTAGTGCCGTTTCTGGGGTTTTGGGCCGTTCCGGACGTGTCTGCGGTATCAGAATCACCAAATTCTGCACAGAAAAGTGTTGCTCTTATATGAACATTGAATGTAAAGCATGTGAAAGAATATATTTATTCCTTTTCACAGTGACATTTCTCATGCAAGTATCCATATTTTCTTGCTTTTGTAGAGAGAGAAAAGAGAAAATAGTGAATTTCTTACAGGGCCCCAAAATGAGCTCTCTTTTTTCCTAATGCATTTCTGAATAGTAGGGGTTGGATTCTCTCTAGAGCCCCCCATTGGGAAAGCTTCTTCATCACCACAGATTTGCATAGAAATTTCTGGAGGAGGCTCCGAAAATCCCTCAGAAATAGAAAGATCACTCTTTTCTTTTGGCTTTCTATTCATGGAGGGATTGCAGCAAACCTGTGGAGATCACGATTTGGGGCTGATCCCACTTGTTCTTGTTGTCATTCTGCAGAGGAGTCAGTGCGACATTGCCTTTGGAACTACAATCAGGCGAGGACTGTTTGGAAAGGGGTTGCTCGGATACTCAGCATCTTTCATGCTTCCCCTTCCTTCATGACTTGGGGCTCGGTCGCATGGTTACTGCGCCCCAGGTGTTTTATGAGGGTGAGCCTTCTTCTTGGGCACTCTCGGTCTGCCGGTAGGTGATAGAGCCCTACTCTCTTTAGGATGTACCACTTACTCCCTTCAGAGCTTCTCATGCTTCAGTGGACACCTCTTGGGAGATTTTGGCTAGCATTTCCTCTTGGCACATTTGGAGAGCCAAATGTACAGAGGCTATGGATGGCACCCAGCATCACAGGTATTTGGACTGACACGGTTCACACTTTGATAGCCATATGGGCTAGCATGTAGGGCCCTTCATGAGCAGCCTCTTCTAAAAGGACTATATTTCTTTGAGTTTGGAGGGGTTCTCCCTTTTTCTTGGAGGTTTCTATCAGATTGAGATGGCACTATCAACCTCAATCCTTTCTTTTTGGCTCTTGAGCTTTTCATGCATTGCATGATGTATCCCGTATTGCTCCAACGGTTTTCTTTGATACTTAATAGAAGTCTCTTTTTGCAAAAAAAGTCACAGTCATTTTGCAAATGAACATGGGAATATATTTCTTGCAAGCAAGGAAATGCAACAAACTGATACAGTGTACCTTCACACTGATTTCAATCCAAAAGAGAATTTCAGCTATCAAGTCGATCAAGCAAAATAGGATCCTTGGTATATCGACAACGGTGCATCATCTCACATGACAAATCATCAATATTGGTTCATAGAGATGAAACCATTAGAAGGCCAAAAAAAGGTCATCTACATAGCAAATAGTACATCGAATCCAGTTTAAGGGACAGGTGTTATCCTTATGAAAAATTTCACTGGTACGAAAGGATTGGTGAAAGATGTACTCTATGTTCTGAAGCTCAACAAGAACCTCTTGTCAGTAGGTCAAATGGCAGAACACAACTACCGAGTCATCTTCGATGGAGATGAATGCACTATCAGAGACAAATCCAGAACATGTCAACTAGTAGCAAAAGGTATCAAGGAAGGACACTTGTACAGAATGCTAGCTACAGTACCAATAGATAAGCATGCCATGTCAGCTCAACCGCAATAGATGCCACTATCTGCAAAATGGAACAAGAGATATGGTCATGTCAATTTCAAGTACTTGCTAGACCTTAGGAATTAGAATATGGAAATTGGGATTCCAAAGCTACAATTTCTTGGAAAAGTTTGCAAGCATGCTACTTCGGCAAACAAAAGCGAACCAACTTTGGGAGAAGTACCTCTCATGCATGAGGTATTCTTGATTTGATTCATACAAATGTATGGGGTTATGCCCAAACCCGCAGCATCAATGGTTCACTTTACTACTTGACTTTCATCGACAACTACAGTAGATATTGTTGGGTCTAATTTTGGAAAGAGAAATTTGAAGTCTTTTCCAGATTTCAAGAATTCAAAGCTATGGTAGAAAACTAGACATGCAGAAAGATCAAGGTCATGAGATCAGATACAGGAGAGTACACTATTACTACAATTCGTACTCTCACTGAATGCATGAGGTGTTTGAAGAGGGCCTTTACAAAGAGCAAGAAAAGAGGTGTAGAGCAATTATATGGCTTGAAATGTCATGATTGGCACAAGATGCTCCAAGAAAGTATTTTATGTGCACAATATCTTTTTCCTTTCAAATTTGTGAGTGAATTAGAAGCAACTAATCAACTATTTCTCGTGTGTTCAGTTCATACTACCTACTAGCATTTCTCGTAGTGCATCGAAGGACATGAAGGATTGTATTTACAAGATGGGTGAGCTTGTGAGGTACTTTACATGATACAAAATGTGATGCGTATCAATGCTCCATGCAAGGTGTTCATATTGCTAATATGGTGTACTTTTTCATTTCTAGGTATGTGAGCTCAAAGGAAATAGATTCCACCACGCTTGAGAATGCTCAAGTTATGTCAGTGGAGGTGGTTTGTTTAGTGGAGGAGACATTTCCACGTTCTATTCTCACAAATCAACTAGATCTCATAGTGCATTTGGTGGATGAGATTGCTATATGCAGTACTATACATGCACGATGGTTGTTCTTCCTCGAGCGCTTCATGAAGACCTTGAAGGGTTTCATGAGACAAAATGCAAGACCCAAAGGTAGCATGGCCGAGGGTTGGTTGGTACAAGAGTCACTTGTATATATTTTTGAGTTTCTTGTTGGTGCGGATAGCTCTCTCCCACGACTATGGAGAGATGATGAAGACCTAAGGATGACCTCCATTGTGTCTCATGGGAAAGGATGCAACAAAGTAATAGACACGGAGTTGCTTAATAATATCAACCTCTATTGCATGCTTAACAGTGATGTGATGAAAAGATGGGTGACAAGATACGAGGATGCAAAGGCAAGAAGACAAGAAGAAAGGGCCCTCTTTTGTACACACCACAGATCTCGTGTGCCATACCCTCAATATCTAAGAGCACTTCCAAAGGATATTCATGTGGATTGGCTACTTGACGAAATGGAGAAAGCAGAGAAAGACGAGGGGATGCATATCACAATGGAAGAATGGGAGTATGCTAGGAGATGCATAAGCAAGGTTGGTATATAGAATGTTATGCATAAGTTAGGAGCTTTCAATAATTTAGATTGCTTATTTAATTGATTTTGGTCTAGTGCACTATGTTCAATGCTATATGGTCTGAGGGCAAGCATTTTCAAACACAACGGATTGATGATAAGAGAAAAACACAAGATTGCGGCATTATTGCTAGCTTTGAGGGAGCCAATGGAGCCATGGATGATTATTGTGGCATAATCCAAGATATTATTAAGCTTGACTTTTGACGCTTCTTTGTGTATGTTTTGGATGTAAAGTGGCTTAAGGACGTGGTGGAAAGAGGCCCTAATGCAACAATCAAATGCCATGCAAATGGCTTTGTAACTATTGACTCCACAAAGTTTTGGCAAAGTAAGAAGGACACACTAGTACTACCACAACGATGTGAACAGGTACTGTACACACATATAAAAATACTCACTTTTAAATATTTGATACCTTCGATGCAAGGAAAATAACATGATTGTATTTGTGTTTAAATTAGGTTGTCTATCAACCAATGGTGGATAATAATAGATGGTGGCATGTCATACCTATTATGCCATGTTCCAAAGTGATGTATAGTACATTTACTAATATGGAGCATATGGAGGATGATCATGGCCATGGAGCTGATGATGACCATGATACGAGAGAGGAGGATGATCATGAGATAGGAGATACAGATATTGAGGCCATTACCTATGAGAACGAGCCTACCATTGGTGATGCTGATTTCCATGAGCACATGAGTAGCACAAGTAGTAGTGGGTTGAATGTATTTGTAGATCTAAACACTCGTTTGGATTTTGAAGTAGATAGTTTGGCAAGGGTTGACCTCATTGAGGATGAGATTGAACCGTAGCCCATCATTAATATTGGCAAAACTATTTTACATATTGTCTCATTCTCCTCACCTCACTTAATTTTTTAATATGTGGGTTTGCAAAAAAGCATTGATGTTTTTGTTAAAATTATGTGCTTTGGTAATCAATATGGGCAATGTTTGGAAAGCACTGATGTACACCAAAATCTCAATTTCTGTATTCTCTGTTTTGTGTCTAAATATGCATCTAGTTCTTAATGTAGACACACTAATAGACACGCTAATACACGCGTAAATAGATGCGCTGTCTTTGTGCTATTAGATGTAGTGTTAGACGAGCCTGTATTTTCTCAGTGTAGATGCACTAATAGACACGTCAATACACACGCAAATAGACACGTTGTTAGGTGCACTGTTATTCAAGCAACGCCTATAGACACGCCTATTATTTTGCGCATCTATCTAGCACGTCTCTAGGTTGCTTTGTGTTGTTGTCAGTGTTAGGTGCACTTTTAGACGCTCCAAAAAGTTTTGACATTTACAACTCATGCAAGAACAAATTTTTTGGGTTGTTTATTTGTAGGATGTCTTCATCTTCAACAAGTAGCTCCAGTGAGGATGCATCCCTCCATATCCACCATCGCAAAATGTGGTTGGAGCAAAAAATCCAATGTATATGTGATCGATGTTGAGAAAACATGTATCGTGCACGCAGAATTACACTCAATCACGTCTCAAAGTATGGAGAAAGGGATGTGACCGTAAACATGGTAAGTGTTAGAGTTAAGGTTGATTGAGATACCTATGGATGTTCATGTGTATGAGTTATAATCCCATTTTCATTTGATACAGGATGCAGTGCCACACCCGCATATGTTGCCCTATGCTCATCGTGAGGAGGCGAAGCGTCGGTGATATGAGGTGGGATCTTCAGGAGGGACCGTTACGAATGCATGGAGTGATGGTTATAGTAGCCCTCCACCATTACCTCATGAGGCCATGGAGGAGGAGGTATTTGATGATATGGTGCAGGATTTATATGTCCATCAATCCTCAGGTAGGGATGATAGCATGGAGTAGGATTATCTTTTTACTGTAACATTGACTCCACTATTTGAGGGGTGCACATTCTCTGTTCTACGTGCCTCCCTTGAGTTACTAAACTTAGAGATGATCTATGGATGGAGCAATGCAAGTTTGAATGCATTACTCAAGTAAGCTTTAAAGTCTATTTTGCAAACATGGTGAATTATGCTAGTGGGTCAATTACTCGAATGCTTTTTCTCATTCATGATCTTCATGTGCACGCTATTGTGTAAAATGCTTCCAAGGGAGAATAAATTACTGACCTCAAGAGATATGGCAAGGAAACATGTGACCTCTCTTGGAGGATTAGATTACAAGCGCATCCATGCATGCGTCAACGATTGCGTTCTGTTTTGTGGACCACATAAGGATGCAAGAGAGTGTCCTACTTGTGGAGAGGCAAGATATAGAGCAGATCTCGAAACTTTGGATGTGCCTCGGAGGTGCCTCGTAAGGTTCTGTGACATTTTCCCATAATCCCTCACATCCAACATATAATCAAGTGCAAATCCATTGAAGAGCTCATGTCATGGCATTCCTCCCATCGATCAACCGATGGCAAGTGGAGAACTCCTGCAGACACTCCTGCGTGGAAGCATATTGAAGACACATGGCCAATGGCCAAGCTTCAAGGAAGAACCTAGGAGCTTGAGACTTGGATTGGGTATGGACGGTGTGAACCCATTTGGTCTCAAAAGCACCTCTTACAGTATATGGCCAGTGATATTGGTGAATTATAATCTTCCACCCTCTATGGCGATTAAGAAAGAACATGTTATGTTATCCCTTCTAATTCTAGGGAAACATAAAGTAAAAAATCATGATGTTTATTTGGAGCCTTTGATTAATGAGCTAGAGATACTTTGGAGAGGTATCGAGGTGCATGATGTGAGCAGGCCTCCCTCGTCACGAGACTTTAACTGCAAAGCAGTCTTGATGTGGACAATGCATGACTTCCCAAGCTATGGCGAGTGTTCAAGTAAGCATTGCACTTTTAATTATGAGTAGGCAATCGATGTGGCACCCTAAACTCACCTTTAACTCTTAATTATGTCTATTATTCAAGTCTCACTACATTGGGTTACCATGCATGTCCTGTTTATGGTCCTTCGCTAGTTGCCTCATGGGCAAATGCATTGAATAAGGTCATCTATGAGAATCACCATCGATTTCTTCCACCTAATCATCCTAGATATGTTGCCCCTTGGAATGAAGTCCCCCCACAGTCACTCACTACAAGATATTGGATGGCGCCACGACTCCTCCACCACTTGGCATGAGTCGATAAGGTTTTGTAACTATTATGTCCTATATTGAATGGAAATAAAGATTGCCCGCTAACACCAGCTTTTGTTTAGATACTCCATCTTTTATCGTTTACCATATTGGTCCCACCTCAAGATGAATCACCTACTTGATCCCATGCATACCTTCAAGAATGTGGCATCTACCATTTGGGAACATTTGAATGGGACATGAGATTCCGCAGGCATAAGGTAGGATCTACGTGTTAGATATCAATGCTCCACTCTCGTGTAACTACACGAGAACTAGCTAACTCTACTTATAAGCTCCCCATATGAGGAGAAGGCATTTGACTAGCTCGATTATCCGGTAGGTCCTGGTTTGGACACCAGATGGGGGCCATGTGTGGCTTGATGGCTTGGCGGCTTCAGATAGAGTTGGCACACTGCCAACTAGGCTACATGAAAGTGCGAGAAGGCATCCCATGAGTGACCGCATTGAGGGTAGATGGAGCATTTCTCGGGGTAGCCCACTCTCAAGTTATGGGGCCCGTTTGGAGCCCCAGATGATCCCGGATGGCTCTATTTTGCACCATAGTTCTATCGTGTGGTCGGTGGCCTATTTCGAGACCGACCCCCAGTCGGCCGTTTTGGGTGGACTAGGTCGGTCACCCAATTGGATCTAACTGACTACTAGTGGTGGCTATATAAGAGCAAGCCCGTGAAGCCCACTCGAGGGGGTCACTATGTATAAACCCTCTATATCACATGCATCTAAGGCCTATTTTTAAAATCCCTTATCTGTAATTTTTTCATTAATATAATGTACCCCTTTTCTATACAAATCTGTAATTTCTTTCAAAACTATTTTAAATAGTCCCTTATGTATATTTATTTTTGTAAATTTTAGAAATAAAAAATATCCTTATGTTGAACTCATGTGATAGGGTTACATATGATGAATGACCCCCCCGAGGAAGCCCATTTCATCACTGGCTACAGCAACCCTGATTCCTTAGCATCCAGCCTCCATCCTCTATTGTTTCCAACATGCCATCAAAGCTTCTTTCACAGGAGTGCACGGTTGGGAGGCAGCGCCATCTATTGTATCAGTTCTACAGTAATCAAAATTTTGATTCTCCATACTATCTACTTTTCTTTCTTGCATACGAGATCCTGTTATCTGTTGACCACAGACATTGTATTGTTTTCTTACACTGTGCACCACAGGGAGGATGCGTGAAGCTTGGCCACAAGAGAGGCCAAATGGGCGTGTCTTTTTACCTCGTGCACCGTGGAGGTTATCAAAATTAGAGATGGTGGCGGTGTAGCAAGCTATCACTACAATTCTTACTCCCACCGGATGCAGGAGGTGTTTGAAGGGGGTCTTCACAAAGAGCAAGAAAAGAGGTGTAGAGCAATTATATGGCTTCAAATCTCATGATTGGCACAAGATGCTCCAAGTAAGTATTTTATGTGCATAATATCTTTTTCCTTCCAAATTTGTGAGTGAATTAGAAGCAACTAATCAACCATTCCTCGTGTGTTTAGTTCATACTACCTACTAGCATTTCTCGTAGTGCATCGAAGGACATGAAGGATTGTATTTACAAGATGGGTGAGCTTGTGCGGTACTTTACAGGATAGAAAATGTGAAGCGTATCAATGCTCCATGGAAGGTGTTCATATTGCTAATATGGCATACTTTTTCCAGCTTTCTAGGCATGTGAGCTCAAAGGAAATAGATTCCACCACGCTTGAGAATGCTCAAGTTATGTCAGTGGAGGTGGTTTGTTTAGTGGAGGAGACATTTCCACGTCCTATTCTCACAAACAACATCTCATAGTGCATTTGGTGGATGAGATTGCTACATGCAGTACTATACATGCACGATGGTTGTTCTTGCTCGAGCGCTTCATGAAGATCTTGAAGGGTTTCATGAGACAAAATGCAAGACCTGAAGGTAGCATGGTCGAGGGTTGGTTGGTACAAGAGTCGCTTGTATATATTTCTAAGTTTCTTGTTGATGTGGATAGCTCTCTCCCCCGACTATGGAGAGGTGATGAAGACCTAAGGATGACCTCTATTGTGCCTCAAGGGAAAGGATGCAGCAAAGTAATAGACACAGAGTTGCTTAATAATATCAACCTTTACTGCATGTTGAATAGTGATGTGATGAAAAGATGGGTGACAAGATATGAGGATGCAAAGGCAAGAAGACAAAGAGAAAGGGCCCTCTTTCGTACACACCACGGATCTCGTGTGCCATACTCTCAGCATCTCAGAGCACTTCCAAAGGATATTGATGTGGATTGGCTACTTGACGAAATGGAGAGAGCAGAGAGAGATGAGGGGATCCATATTGCAATGGAAGAATGGAAATATTCTAGGGGATGCATGAACAAGGTCGGTATATAGAATGTTATGCATAAGTTAGGAGCTTTCAACAATTTAGATTTCTTATTTAATTGATTTTGTCTTGGTGTAGTGTACTATGCTCAATGGTATATGGTGTGAGGGCAAGCATTTTTGAACACAACAGATTGATGATAAGAGAAAAACACAAGATTGCGGCGTCATTGCTAGCTTTGAGGGAGCCAATGGAGACATGGATGATTATTGTGGTATAATCCTAAATATTATTAAGCTTGACTTTCGACGCTTCTTTGTGTATGTTTTGGATGTGAAGTGGTTGAAGGATGTTGTGGAAAGATGCCCTAATGCAACAATCAAACGCCATGCAAGTGGCTTTGTAACTATTGACTCCACAAAGTTTTGGCAAAGTAAGAAGGACACACTAGTACTACAGCAACAATGTGAATAGGTATTGTATACACATATAAAAATATTCACTTTTAAATATTTGATACCCTTGATGCAAGGAAAATAAAATGATTGTATTTGTGTTTGAATTATGTTGTCTATCAACCAGTGGAGGATAATAATAGGTGGTGGCATGTCATACCTATTACACCACGTTCCAAAGTGATGTATAGTACATTTACTAATATGGAGTGTATGGAGGATGATCATGGCCATGGAGGTGATGATGACTGTGATATGAGAGAGGAGGATAATCATGAGATAGGAGATATAGATATTGAGGCCATTACCCGTGAGCACGAGCCTACCATTGGTGATGCTGATTTCGATGAGCACATGAGTAGCACAAGTAGTAGTGGGCTGAATATATTTGTAGATCTCAACACTGGTTTGGATTTTGAAGTAGATAGTTTGGCAAGGGTTGATCTCATTGAGGATGAGATTGAGAACCGTAGCCCATCATTGATATTGGCAAAACTATTTTACATATTATCTCATTCTCCTCACCTCACTTAATTTTTGTATATGTGGGTTTGCCAAAAAGCATTGATATTTTTGTTAAAATTATGTCCTTTGGTAATCATGGGCAATGTTTGGAAAGCAGTGATGTACATTTATCAGCCTGCACCAAAATCTCACTTTCCGTATTCTCTGTTTTGCGTCTAAATCTGCATCTAATTCACAGTGCAGATGCACTAATAGACACGCTATTAGACACACCCATATTTTCACTATTCTAGCAGCACCTATAGACACGCCCGCTATTTTGCACATCTATCAGGCACATCTATAATTGCTTTGTCTTGTTGTGGGAGAAGATGAACCTAAACGACACGGACGTCTTCTTCAAAGACATTATCACAAAGTACTGAAAAAGACCATCTACGATGAATTAAATTTGCTTATCAGACTTTAGCAGCAACTACACGATAAGTAATTCAAAAATAGTAAAAAAAGAAAATCAAGAATTATACGCTTTAACAACTACAATCAAAACAAAGATCTAGAGAACCATTACAGGGAACTTTCTTTACTATATCTACCTTTCACACTTAGTGAACACCAGTTGGATGAAGTAAATACTAATTGGCATGACTTATACATTCAAAACAAGGACACAATAGAAATAAACAAATCAAACTTTAATCAAAAGATACTTCCACTAAATGAGAGCAACAATGCAATTGCAAAATTAGAAACATCATCATTTGGCACAACACACCAACCAATGACGCAAGAATATGATCTGGCATTGGATATGAACTTTCAACCAAAAAATGATAAAACTACTATGGCAATACACAAAACATACAAAATAATGGAAAATAAAGAGTACCACGAATGATATCAAAAATTGAATTGCAGCAGCAACGTTTAATTGTCGATGACATTGCCCTAAAGAAAAGAACCAAACCAAGAGAGCAAATAAAGCTATTTCTTTCGGGGAATTCTAGGATAGGAAAAACATAATATGTGCTGTTGCTACTAGTTCAAATGCTGCTTTGACACTACACACACAAGCAAAGAACAACATTAACAACCCAAGGGCACTTCTACTAGCGTACACAGGAAAGGCCGCATACAACAGTGGCAAATCTACAATACACTATGCTCTTCATCTACCCCTCCTAACGGCAAAGTATATGGGTTTATCTCCAAACAAGCTTCAAATGTTAGCAATGCTATATGCAGAGTTAGAATTACTAGTCATCGATGAAATATCATTGGTTGGGCAAAACACACTTACAGCAATTGATATGCGCATGCGTGAAATTAAACATAACCGCTCAAAAGCATTTGGAGGTGTAGACATTATATTTTTTGGAGACCTGTGTCAAGCAAGCCCAACAAAAGACAATTGAATTTTCACTCAAAAAACAGGGGAATTGACACCAGCAAATACAATTTGGAGAGAGCACATAAAGTACTATGAGCTCCGTCAGCCAATGAGACAATAACATAAAGAGTACATCCAAATCTTAAATAGAATACGAGTAGGGAAACAAACCAAAAAAGACATCACTACTATAAACAACCAATACCATCAACAACCAATACTCAAACAACGTACTCCACACTTATTTTACACATCCTAGATGGAAAAGCTCATTTGCTAAATGCAATAGACAAAAAACATAGCCCGTGTAGCAAATCTATAAAAATACCAAATGATCTAAAGAGCACAGTGGGACTTCACCACCAAATACAGCTTAAGGAAGGTATGATCGTTGAAATTTGCTCAAGAAACTTAGATATACTAGACGGAATAGTAAATGGAGCAGATGGAATTTTCATGAGATATAGTAACCGAAATAACAAGCCTTTCATTTGAGTTCTCTTCAGAGATGAGAAACAGGAAGAAGAACACGCTATAACAACAAGGATGCCTATCATGATCTAAACACGCCAATAATATGGACACCAATCACACAAATATAAAGAGAGTTTCAAGTAGGGAAAAACCAATTAAATGTCATTACAAGAACACAATTCCCAATCCAACCAGCATCAGCAAGAACAATCCATCGATCACAAGGCTTATCATTAGATTCCCTTGCATTTGATCCAACAAATATAAGAACACATGGTTTAGTATACACTGCATTGTCAAGAGTACGAGACACAGCGCACTTATACTGACTAAACAAAATTGAACCAAAGCACATCAAAGTCGACAATCATGTATCATAAGAAATTGAAAGACTACAGAACCATTCAGCATGGCAATTTCAACAAATAGATTGGCAAACATTTGAACATAACAAAATCAATATCCAATCACTAAACACCAGTGCGTCGTTCACAACCCATAAAGAAAATATATTAGTAACAACAAAAAGCCTCATGGAAGCAGACATAATATGCTTTCAAGAAACACATGCAACAAAAAACAACATACTAGAATTACAAGGATTTCAACATATTCAAAGAGAACAAGGACATGGACTCGCAACATATTATAAAAAATATATGAAATTAAAAGAAACACATTATAGAATAAAAGAAGGAGCTGAGTGCTTATTGACAATTTTCGAAACACAAAAAAACAAAGAAATTGGAATATTTAACGTCTGCAAAAGCCCACGAACTCAAGTAGAAAAAATTATTCAATGCTTGCAAGATTTATATAAGATACCAAAACAAGAAACAATAAATTACATCCTCGAAGACTTCAACATCAACTACTACAACCAAACAACTCATCTAAAAAAGCTACAACAATTCATGCATCAAATGCATATGACCCAATTAATAACTTCACGATCAACTATATATGGATCCACTATAGACCATATTTGGACAAATAACAACATACAAATTATTACCTATGGAACAAACTTTGCCTATTGGTCACATCACTCAATTCTTTACACAACAATTTAAAGTAACAAAGCATAAGGGCAGGCCTAAAAAAAGCTAAGATTTTAGGACTGTCTAAATTAGTAGTCAAGAATAATTGTTCTCGACGTTTCCTGAAGATGACACGTTTCTTCTACACTGGCCAAGCTAGAGTTAAATGATTTCACTTTGTTTTGAAGTACTTTCTCTACATGCCTTGATGCCCAAGGCGACCCCCCCGCACCTCGAAACTGCACTGATTTGGAATCCAGGCTCCTTTTCCTTCTTTCTTCCTTGAAAATGCAAAAGAGGAATCACTTGATTTGCAAGCTGATCTACCTTTGTTGACTTCGTGCAGAATAAAACACTCCTTGCTGACTACGGTGCCTCACATGTAAATGCTTTTTCGTGGCTCTCACTTTATCATGATTCCATTTAAGCTGGCAATGCGATTGCTCCATGACGCTGTGCGCATAATCTCCCAACTTGACTTCTTTGTCGAAACCACCTACCCGGACGTGTTGCCAAATAGCTGCTGTTACATGGAGGGAATCGGCAGGACAGCTCAACAGCAACCCCGCATGAAAGTGTCTGGCAAACCACGTTCGTCAAGCTGTGGTTATCGAGGCGTGCGTAGGCGTCCTTGGGGCAAGTGGGTGTCTGAAATCAGAGAGCCGAAGAAGAGGTCTCGCATATGGTTGGGTTCCTATTCCACACCGCAGGCTGCTGCTCGTGCATTTGATACTGCTGCAATTTGCTTGCGAGGCCCATATGCTCAGCTAAACTTCCCTGATTCGCCCCCACAAATCTCAGCTGATAGTGCTAATTCGTCGAAGTCCATACAGCAAGCAGCGTCTTTGGAAGGTGCTGCATTTGATAAGATGTATGGTACACACTCTGATTCGATGCAGGTCGTCGAAAGGGTTATCGACCCTGCGATCAAGGCCCTGCAAACTGTGTCCGATCGAACTTCGGAGACTCTGGCCGGCCAGACTGATTCTCAAGCTAAGGTGGATGAAAACTATATAGGAGATTTGGAGGCGTTCTTGTTGAGCAATTGAGGAGCGAGATGTATAGAACGAACAAGTGTGGATGTTCACATTGTGAAAGATATGATTTGGAACGGCTTGGTGCGTACTATAGATGCCATTATGACGATAGACGTCGTATCAATCCCCTTGCAGTATGTTCACAATGGAATTAGGGCATCTCACACCCCATTGTAAAATTGCATGAAGATGATAGTACGGCAATAAAATCATGATGTAAAAGTTTTATGCAAGATGGTACTACGGCAATGTAAACGTAAATGTTTACTCCCTCTACTAAAATCTTCGTTAGTATGGCAATGTAATCGTGATTTTACATGATACTATGGCAATGTAAACGTAAATGTTATGTACAAACATTACTTACTCCCTCTCCTTAAATCTCCGCACCACTTCGAGTGTGTTTTTAAGAGGACCCACCCATGAAAAACGAGTGCCCAAGTGGGCTATCCTACGATCCTCACCCTTGAGAAACTATAGCCTAAAGTGGGCGACCTTACTATAAACTTGGTGGATAAAACTAGCCATATATTTGGATGTTAGCTCGGTGAATGGCGCTATGGTGTTTTATGTTTCATGTAAGCAGGCGGTTATAGATAGTTGGATGTTAGCTCACTAAGTAATAAAAGAGTAGACCACTTTCAATAAATAAAAAAACTAGCCATATATAACTTCATAAAATCATGATTTTCATGCACGTAACTTTACCAAATGATGCAGAAAACATGACAAATATCTAAATCACGTCTTGGCATTTGATTTGATATGCTACATGATACCATTTGAATTTGTCAATTAAAAGATATAGGTTGGCCATTTTTTACAATCAACATAGACTTTTAAAAAATGGCCATGGCCGGTCAGCAAATGAGCACCTAATTTTTTACTTTTCTCCTTTAAAAAACACTCTAGCCCTCATTTGTTCAGCACTCATTGTTCTAATCGGAGACACATTTCATTTCATAATGCTTGGTAAATGTATGTTATGAATTTTGGGGGTGCACTACTTATAAGTTCCCTATGTATCACGTGCATTCAAGGGGTATTTTAAAAACCCCTCAACTAAAATTTTCCCCCCAATAAAAACACCCCTCTTTACTTATGAACTAAGTGATTTTCTTCTGAAGTTGAATTTAAAAACACCTCCTGTTACTGCTCTAAACCTATTAAAATTTTTGAAAAAGCTAAAATAAAATACCCCTCCTTTTGAATGCACGTGGTACACTAAAATTTTATGAGGTGAATCCCTTGAGGCTATGAAAGCCCAAATTATTTGGGTTTATCTTAGTTTCACGTCAGATGTAACGAATCTCAATTGTTGATTGGCCATTTGTTTCTTGGTGTACCTTATCTTTTAGTGTCCATCCTCAATCAGGCTATGGTAAGATGCACCAATTTCTGTTGAGATATCGAGCTCCACTCGGGGGAAGATTTGGAAGCGTGGCTCAAAGAACTTGAAGATTTCTTTGCCCTACGAGAGTTTGATGAAGCAGGAAAGGCTAATATCATGGCACTACAGTTACGTGGAGTTGCAAAACTATGGTGGAAGTCGCATGTGCAAATCCGACAACGTCAAGATTAACCAATCACATGGGCTGAATTCAGAACTGCAGCTAAAAAGAGGTATTGTTCTCCACATTATTATATGGAAAAGAAGATGGAGTTCTATAATTTTAAGCAAGTACAAGAGGGAAAACATAATCTCTCTATGGATGAGTATAAAGAGAAGTTCCAGCGATTACATAAGTATGCACCTGAGGTCTTAGGTGAAGCTCTTACTCACGAATTTGTAGAAGGGCTTAAGGAAGATCTTTTATATATGATGAAAGGAACAGGATCAAGTGATTTCTCGGATGCTGTGGCTAAGGCCAAAAACTTTGAAGATATGCCAGGGTGACTGTTGTGTACTTATGTCACCGACTTGTTAGCTGGAGATGCGGTTGGTACACCGCCCACAAATAATAGCTGGATGACAGCTATCCTTATCTACTATAGTTTGTGGCTCAGTTAGTATGCCACCTTAGTTAGTTAAGTTTGGTTTGAGACCCACATATAGGGTTCTTCTATTTCTTTGTACTTGAGTTCTTTTGGCTTACACAACTAAGAAGAGGAAAACTGTTTTCAGCCTCCACCTTTGTGTGTATT
This sequence comes from Dipteris shenzhenensis, assembly GCF_047967505.1. NCBI lineage: Eukaryota > Viridiplantae > Streptophyta > Polypodiopsida > Gleicheniales > Dipteridaceae > Dipteris > Dipteris shenzhenensis. The sequence goes on from NC_141596.1 coordinate 37,938,270, forward strand.
CCCCCATTTGTGATTGTGAGAAAGCCGCAAGTGAGACTCCTTCCCTCTCTCCCACAATCTTCACATGGTATCAGAGCCTTGTTCGTGGTAAAGAGCTCAAGAAAGCAAGCCAAGTTCGTGGTGTCCTGGTAAGAGGACCAGTGTTGCTTTCCTATTTCAAGTTTGGGAGCAAATCTCTGTAGGTAGCACAGCCAGAAGTGCAGGAGTGCACTGTTTCAGATTGAGACGCCCTTCGCGGTGTGGCGAGAGCGCAGTATATGCTGCGGGAAAAGGCAAAGCCCTTAGTTACTTTATTTTTCTGATTTGAGGCCGTTTCGGGGCCCGTTTTGAAGGCGGAAGTTCTTCGCAGGCACTCAGAAAAAGGCCCTGTTTTTTGCTGTGCGACCACTGCGCGACTAGTCGGTGGAAAGGTGCCGCAGAAATTGCATCGTATGCCTATGTGCAGAGATATTGGGAGTTGCAGATTCATGCCTATTGCCTGTTGATGCAAAATCGTCACTAGGAAGTGACTGTGTGGTGAAATACCACTCTCGTCGGTTTTGCAGATCTGCCCGTGTGAGGCAAAAGCTGTTTTTTTGCAGTGACAGAATATTTTGCAGTGTTCTGTAATGGCATCTGATTCTCTTTCACAGATTGTCACTGAAAAGCTTGACAAGAACAACTTCCAGGCATGGAAGTTTAGAATGACGAATTTCTTGATGGGAAAAGGCTATTGGGAATTCATTACAGGAAATGAAGAAGAACCTGTTCTTCCTAATGTTCCCAGTCAACAGGAAATGCAGGCATTCAAAGGATGGCATGAGAGAGCCAGGAAAGTTATGTACTGGCTGTCTATCAGTATTTCGGACTCCATGATTGTGCATATTCAGGATGCAAGTACGCCAAAGGAGGCATGGGATACTTTGGCAAAAATGTATAGCACAAATACGCAAGCCAGGAAAATGCAACTCAAACAGGAGTTGCACAATGTGCAGAGAGAAAATTTGAGCATAAATGACTACCACATGAAAGTGAAGAAAATTGCAGATGCACTTGCTTCCATTGGGTCGCCAGTGGATGATGATGATTTGGTTTCTGTGACCTTGAATGGTCTAGGAAAGGATTATGCACAATTCCGGACATCCATTGCCGTCCGTGAAAACTTTCCTGATTTTGAGGAGTTGATTGCTCTTCTAATTTCTGAAGAGCAGAGAAATGGGGGTGCATCTTCTTCAGGAGGAACTTCAAAAGAAACTGTCTTCTACTCAAATGCTGGCAGAGGTAGAGGCAGAGGTAGAGGAGGCCGATCTTCAGGCCATGGTAGAAATCAGAATATGCAGCAAACGCAAGAAAACCAGTCCTATGCAGGAGGACGTGGTAACTCTAGAGGCAGGGGGAGCCAAAGAGGCCGTGGTGGATGGCAGAGAAGCCAAAATGCAAACAGCAATGTTGAATGCTACTATTGTGGCAAAATGGGTCATATGGCTAAGGACTGCTATAAAAAGCAGAATGACATTATGAGTGGAAAATTGCAGCAAGGCAATTATGCATCTTCTAGCAGGCAGGGTGATGACAGAAATGAGCATCTATTTATGGTGCAGCATATGACCAATTCTGTGACAAGTGCAGAAGAACAAAATGATGTGTGGTATGTTGACTCAGGTGCGTCAAACCACATGACAGGTCATGCAGAATGGATGCAAGATGCAAGGAAGATGGAAAAGCCAGGATTTGTGGAGACTGGTGATGATACTGCACATCCTATTGTGCAGATTGGCAAAATTCCTTTGTCTATGCAGGATGGGAAAAAGAAATACTTGTCTGATGTATTTCATGTCCCGAACATCACCAAGAACCTGGTTTCTGTTGGTCAGATGGTTGAGCAGGGCTTGCAGGTCAGATTTAATCCTCATGGATGCTTTGTTGAGGATATGAAAAATAATGGTCGCTTGATAGCAAAAGGAAAGAAGAAGGGCAGGATGTTTACGTTGGATGCAGACATGCCTAAATTGAGTGCAGCAATGTTTGCACATGGGACCGGTGTAGTTGCAGATATTGATATCTGGCACAAACGCATTGGTCATGTTAATATACAGCGACTAAAATCAACGCAAGCCCAAAATATTGTTGCAGGATTGCCTAAATTCAAGGATGCAGAAATGCACAAGGTTTGTGAAGCCTGTCAATTTGGGAAACAGGCAAGGAAACCTTTTCCTAGGCATGTTCAAGAGAGTAAAAAGCCATTGGAATTAATCCACTCTGATGTGTGGACTACAAAAGCTGCATCTATTGGAGGCTGTCACTATTTTGTCACATTTATTGATGACTTCAGCAGAAAACTGTGGGTGTATTTTATGAAAAAGAAAAGTGAAGTGTTTGGGCACTTCAAAGCTTTCAAAGCTATGGTTGAAAAAGAAACAGGCCTGCAAATAAAATGCCTAAGGTCAGATGGAGGGGGAGAGTACCTCTCAAATGAGTTTGCAAGGTTCTTGCAGGAGCATGGTATAAAGCAGCAATATTCATGCAGTCATACCCCACAGCAAAATGGAATTGCAGAAAGAAAAAACAGGCATATTGGAGAGGTATCTCGAGCTATGCTAAATGAAAAATATCTACCAGATTATTATTGGGCTGAAGCAGTTGCTACAGCAGTCTATATAATGAACAGGACTCCCACTGCAGCAATACATGGCATGACGCCAGAGGAGATGTATACTGGTAGGAAACCAGATATTTCTCATTTGAAGATTTTTGGTTGCATTGCCTATGTCCATGTGCCAGATGAGTTGAGGTCCAAGTTGGATCCAAAAGCTGAGAAGTGCATCTTTATTGGTTATTCTCTACAGCAGAAAGGGTATAGATGCTATAACCCTTCTACACGTAAGTTCACAGTGAGCAGAGATGTTGTTTTTGATGAGATGAGCAACTGGTATAAACCAGTAAATGTGATGATTGATGTAGATGCACAAAATGGTAATGCTGCACAGAATGCACAGCAGCAATCACAAAATATCAGTGGACCTGGAGTGTCCTCTACCAGTGGTTCACATACTTCGCCATGGACAAGCAGATTGAGATTAGGAGAATCCCCTCAAAGCAATGCAGATAGTGGTACGCAGGTATCACGAAAAGGAAAAGAAAAGGTAGATCAGCCCATGTTTGATGTGAATGCAGGTCACTCTTATGTGGATGGTGAATCCAGTGGCTCAGAACAGAGCATTGATGATGAGTTGGGTATTCCTTCTGTTGTTACACCTGGAGTAAGGAAGACCAAGGATGTTTTGAGAGCACCTGGAAGTGAGCCTATTGTGCGCAGGTCTACCAGGGTTAGGTATCCTGTGGATAGGATGAAATATGATGGATTTACAGCCATTCACTATGCCTATATGGTCAAAAAGATACAGGAACCAGAACCCACTTCTTTTGAGCAAGCCATGGGAAATGAAAAATGGGAGAAAGCCATGGATGAAGAAATGGATGCCTTGGATGCTAATGCTACATGGGAATTGGTGCCTTTGCCTAAAGGCAAGAATGCAATTGGTTGTAAGTGGGTTTATAAGATCAAGCACAATGCAGATGGTTCTGTGAATAGATACAAGGCAAGATTAGTTGTCAAGGGGTATGCACAGACATATGGCATTGATTATGAAGAAACTTTCAGCCCGGTTGCAAGGATGGCAACCGTAAGAGCAGCCATTGCTATGGCTGCATCAAAGGGATGGTCTTTACATCAGATGGATGTAAAGAATGCCTTCTTGCATGGTGATTTGCAAGAAGAGGTCTTTATGGAGCAGCCAGCAGGTTATGTTCATGCTACTCATCCTGAGTTTGTTTGCAGGTTGAAGAAAGCCTTGTATGGCTTGAAGCAAGCACCTAGAGCATGGTCTAACAAGATAGGACAGTATCTTGTCACTATTGGCTTTCAGATTTCCAAGGCAGATTTCTTACTCTATGTGAGAAAAACAGAGAAAGGGATTATGCTGCTAGTCATTTATGTTGATGATTTGATCATCACAGGTGATAGTGATGAAGATATCCTTCATGTGAAAATGCTATTGAGGCAGAAGTTTGAGATGAAGGATTTGGGAGAGCTGCGTTATTTCTTGGGCATTGAGGTGATTAGATCACCAAGTGGGATACAGCTCTTGCAGAGGCAGTATGGATTGGACATGCTGTCCAAATATGGGATGACAGGCTGTAAGCCTATTTTAGTTCCTTTGGAGCAGAATGTGAAGCTGAGCACAGATGCAGGTGAGCTTCTGGAAGACCCTACTATGTACAGACGCATAGTAGGAAGTTTGATTTACATGACTATTACCAGGCTAGATTTGAGCTATGCTGTTGGGTTGGTAAGTCAGTTTATGCAGGCTCCAAGGAAACCGCATTTGGATGCGGCTAGACGCATACTCAGGTATGTGAAGTCCACATTGCAGTATGGACTATTTTATGAGGCTGGGGTTCAGATCCAGTTGCATGGATACACTGATGCTGATTGGGCTGGTAGCATTTCTGATAGACGATCTACCAGTGGATATGTATTCTCTTTTGGGAGTGCTGCAGTCACTTGGAGCAGCAAGAAACAGCCTACAGTTGCCTTGTCGAGCATAGAGGCTGAGTACAGGGGTGCAGCAATGGTTGCATGTGAGGTAGCTTGGTTGCATAAGCTACTCTATGATATGCATCAGTCTACAGATGGGCCGGTTGTCATTTATTGTGACAACATGAGCAGTATACACTTGGCAAAGAACCCAGTCTTTCATGCCAGAACAAAGCACATTGAGGTGCATTATCACTATGTGCGGGAGAAGGTTTTACTAGGTCTTATTGATCTAGTTTATGTCAGCACAGAGGATCAGGTAGCTGACATATTCACGAAAGCATTGGGCGCAGAGAAGCTGCGCAAGTTCAGAGACCTGCTTGGTGTGCAGGATTTGGGATTGAGCTCGAGGGGGAGTGTTGAGATATCGAGCTCCACTCGAGATATGCCAGGGTGACCGTTGTGTACTTATGTCACCGACTTGTTAGCTGGAGATGCGGTTGGTACACCACCCACGAATAATAGCTGGATGACAGCTATCCTTATCTACTATAGTTTGTGGCTCAGTTAGTATGCCACCTTAGTTAGTTGAGTTTGGTTTGAGACCCACATATAGGGTTCTTCTATTTCTTTGTACTTGAGTTCTTTTGGCTTACACAACTAAGAAGAGGAAAACTGTTTTCAGCCTCCACCTTTGTGTGTATTCCCCCATTTGTGATTGTGAGAAAGCCGCAAGTGAGACTCCTTCCCTCTCTCCCACAATCTTCACATTTTCCACCAAACCTTCCAATCATGCTACAATGTGGACACCCATGCATTGTGAGATTAGATAATGCATCCCCTCAAGTAGCTCCTATGCCCCACACTTTTCCTCATCATTACCCATCCCTTGACAAAAACCTTAGATTAATTGTGCTCTTTAATGCTTCTTCCTTTTATCCCGCACCTACTTCCACTCACCTACACTCATACAAATGAATAATAATACTCTTTCCTTGTTTTCATCCCTTACCCACTCACATAAACTCATACTAAGGCAAATCTCCATTTTTCAATGAATAGAGGGATATACACTCTATTGACACCTTAATTCTTATTTAAAGCATTTATAAAACTCATCTACTTATTGCTCTCTTATAGAACATTTAGAGTTGTATGTTCATAGTGCCCTTTCCACAACAACTGATGCACTTCATCTTCTAATAGCTAGTATCACATAAACACCTCAACAAGGAAGGTGTAGGCACTCTATTGATTAGCTATGGGTGATTTCATGAATATTTCTAATGGCCATTATTATTACTAGGATTCACACTAAGATTCAAGCTTTTCTAACAAAAAATGACTTAGAATTTTATTGCGAAAGACAAATAGCATCAAAATTAACATAAGATAAAGCATGAATGTAGGTCCATTGGAGTTAGATTGATCTTAGAATTAGTATCACAAATTTCCATGGTTTCACCACCACCTATTTCGAATCTAACTTTTACAAAAACATTTGCATCTATAGCAAGGCTATTGATTTTGGGAAAATATTTGTTAGGGCATAGCCAATTCCCTCAACCACATGTGCGTGCGTGTGCGTGTGCATGTGTGTGTGCGTGTGCGTGCCTTTTGTCTATACAAATTGACCTTTGAGCCTCATGTGGGGTTCCTCCCCTTCACTAGGACCTACCTACATGGATCGCACAACCCCTTCGACATCTACCACAGCTCTCACATCTTATACAACCCTATCAGGGATTAAATAAGTACATCTATTTTGAATAAAATACATACTTTTTTATTTAAAATTGCATCCCGATGCCTTAAATGCAAAAAAACACTTTTTTTCCACCAATCAAACGTGACTTGTCGACCGGGAAAATACTACAAGGTATGCCCAGTTACCGTGCGATATATCCCTCCTCATACTATGCGGTGTAACACCACATCGTGGAGTATGTATCATATCACATAGTACCATACCCCTACCGTGTGATGCATTTTAAGACACCACATGTCACATCAAGGACCGTTCAATTTTCTAGAGTTTCCAATCATGGCTGTTGAGACACTGCACGGTCAGTGGAGGTACCATGTGGTATCTCTATGATAGGTCATCAAAGATTCCCACCCTTGCCCTTGCATTCTTTGCAAATGAACCGCATGCACAGTTGTCACTTCCGTCTGTCTGTCCGTCTGGTGAGTTTCCATCCTTTGGTGTTAATTAGTCGAGCCAAGTGATGGCCCACCTTGGTAGGTCAAAATCACCTTGTCGTGGTTGACTGTAGGATGTTAGAGAGGGAAAGAGATAGATATATATAGAGAGAGAGAGGGAAAGAGAGAGAGAAAAGAAAGAGAAAGCAAGAGATGCATGTTTGTGTATCAGTTAGGCCTAGAGATGACCCACTTCGGTCGGGCGAAATCGCCTCACCTCAACTAACGTGTGTAATAGAATAATAAAGATTGAAGCCAGGTGATGGCTTGCATCTACCAATTGGTTCCACATGTTTTGATCTTCTTATATATCATATCTATTTATGTATTATTTATATACATAGGTGTCAGTGGAGTCGAGTTTTATCCAGATGATGGCTCGCTATTGCCGGTAATTCTCGTATAAGTTGAATGACATATGTCCATTTTGTTAATGGATTTTGGAGATGATGGAATAAATTATAATATGTTCCCATGCTGTATTGCGCGTATTTGCAAATTACTATCTTTTTTAATGTTAATTTTTCAAAAACAGAGTTTTGAGTGCTGTATTTTAAATGTTACGATATTCTTAAATGTTGAGCGATTTTAATCATTGAGTTGTTACAAATTGATACTCTTCAGACGCTCTGCAATCGCAAACATGTTAGTGATCTTGCTCTCCATCCTGGCTACCCTCGTATTGATCATGCTGCTATATGGCATGTTCACTATTTTGTGGTAATCTTGGCACCATCGTAATATTTAGCACTTGCTTTATAAAAAGTTTTTGTTGGCTGAAATGAATCTCATCATGTTTGCAGCATATTCTCTATGCACATGGACAATGGTTTGTACAAAATTGAGGCCCTTTGTCCATTTGGAATACACAAGGCATGGAGAAGTTGCACTATAGAGCCAAGGTAGCCTACTTCAAGAACTCAAGGCATGGTGGTGGTGTCACTCGTAGCAATGCATTGCATGAGATGTTCGACTGGTTTTTTAGATGTTTACTAGGAAGGACTTTGAATTCTGAAAAGGCAAAGGCATCAGAACTTGTAAAAGCAGTTTAAATTATATCATAATTTCAATGGTACAAAAGGATTAGTGAAAGATGTACTCTATGCTCCAAAGCTCAGCAAGAACCTCTTGTTATTAGTAGGTCAAATGATGGAACATAACTACCGAGTCATCTTTGACGGAGATGAATGCACTATCACAGAAAACTCTAAAAGATCGAAAAAGGAGTCAAGGAAGGATGCTTGTATAGAATGCTCGCTATAGTACCAGATTCACATGCCACATCAGCTCAACCATAATAGATGCCACTATCCACAAAATGGCACAAGAGATATGGACATGTCAATTTCAAGAGCTTGCTAGATCTCAGGAATTAGAATATGGCAATTGTGATTCCTAAGCTATAGTTTCTTGGGAAAGTTTGTGAAGCATGCTGCTTCGGCAAACAAAAGCAAACCAACTTTGGCAGAAGCACCTCTTGAGCAAGAGGTATTCTTGATTTTATTCACATAGATGTATGTGGTTATGCCCCTACAGCATCAATGGTTCACTTTACTACTTGACTTTCATTGACCACTACAACAGATATTGTTGGGTCTACTTTCTAAAAGACAAATCTGAAGTGTTTTCCAAATTTCAAGAATTCAAAGCCATGGTAGAAAACTAGATAGGCAGAAAGATCAAAGTCATGAGATCAGACAGAGGAGGTTTAAAGAGTGATTAAAGGGAAGTGGTTAAAGGGGTGGTTAAGGACAAGGTGAGTGATTAAGGAGAGAGTGGTTAAGGAGGAGTCCTAGAGGTGGTCAAAGGAAAGTGGTTAAGGAGGGATGGTTAAGGACTGGTTAAGGAGGTGGGTTGTTAAGGGGGAGGTTAATGGGAGATTAATGTAGAGTGGTTAAGAAGGTGGTTAATGGAGGGTCTTACCAAGGGATGGCATTAGCCCTCTCCCCTGACTTGTTGCACGCGCAATAGGTGGTGGGGAGGGCTAATGCCCTCCCTTACCTCTATTAGCCCTATTACCTAAGTGAGGGCATTAGTCCTCCCCCTGCCTATTGAGCGTGCAATAGGTTGGCCCATGGGTGCCAACCTGGGGAAGGCATTAGCCCTCCCCCCAACCTGTTATGCATGCAACAGGTCGGGCGCGGGCCCAGCTTGTTGCATGCACAACAGGTTAGGGTGAGGGCTAATGCCCTTCTTTTAACCCCTTTAAGCTAAGGGAGGGCTAATGCCCCCCTTTAACACCCTTGAATGCCACCCGACGCTAATGGAGAGATGCACCATCGATGGAGAGAGAGAGAGAGAGAGAGAGAGAGAGAGAGAGGAGGGAGGACGGGAGAGAGGAGGGAGGGTGGTGATTGAGCAGAGGGAGAGAGGGAGAGGAGGGAGGGGCATCCGAGCAGAAGGGAGTGGGAGAGAGGAGGGAGGGCGACAGCCAAGCAGAGGGAGAGAGGGACAGGAAGAGGGAGAGAGTAGGGAGGGACAGCTGAGTGGGAGAGAGGAAGAGAGGGAGAGGAGGGAAGAGCGACCGAGCAGAGGAGAGAGGGAGAGGAAGAGGGAGAGAGCAGGAGGAGTGGAGTGAGGAGAGGGAATACCTCAAGAAGAGAGGAGTCGTCCGATGGAGGGAGGAGGATTTGAAAAAAGGAGGGAGAATAAGAGAATAAGGAAGGTTGAGATTTTATGGGGAAGTGGGCTATAATTAGGGTTAGGGTAGCTTTTTTAGGCTTTTTAGCATAAGTATAATTATAAGCCACTCTTTCATTCCAAGCTCATTCTTCATTTTACTTGGTTCTCTCTTCATCTCAACCTATTTCACGAATCAACAAAATTTTTCAAATCATGCAACCAGTGAAGAGCTTTCCAACCTACTGCGTACGCCACATCTTCCACCTATCAAATTTTTTGAATTTTGAATTTTTTTTAAAACTTTTTGTATCTCTTTCAACCTGTTGCATGAGCAACACCTTCCAAAAGTTTCTTTACTTAGTTTTTAAAATTTTTAAAGATTTCTGAAAAAACTTTGCAAACTTAAAAAGTTCTATTAACCTATTGCATACGCAACAACTCCTTTTCTCTTTTAAAGAATTTCCCAAAAAACTCTCCCAAGCTATTGCATACGCAACAACTCCAATCCTTTGAATTTCCTAAAAAACTCTCCCAAGCTATTGCGTATGCAACAACTCCAACCCTTTGGGCTTTTTCCACATTTATGATATTTTTTCAAAACTCCCTAGCCTATTGCATCCTCAACAACTTAGAAAGGATGCTTTAATTTAGATTTCAAAAACTCTTTACCAATAATATTATTTATCTATCATATGATATATTAAAAATTATATTAAAATATATTATCTATAATGTAATATAATAATGTATTAAAATTTATATGAAAATATATTATAGAAAGGCTTTTTTAATTTAGATTTCAATAAAATTATTTATCTATAATATAATATATTAAAAATTCATATAAAAATATATTAAAACATAGTATAGTTTATACTATTATATAAATATGATATATTTATAATATATTATTTTTAAAAATTATTATTATTTATATAAAATTAAAAAATAATTATAACTATTAATTAAATAAAAATAATAAACATATGCATTAGAGATATGTTAAACTAACTAATTTAAAATTTATATTATTGATATAAAATAAGAATAACAGTCTAATATATTTTTATTTTAAAAAAAGTAACATATTTAAAAATTAATTTGTGAATAAAACAATATTCTTTCAAACAATTGAAGAATATAAGTACATCATAACTTAATTGGTATGTACAGAGGCCTTAGATTTTCTTAGTTTAAGGCTTGTGCAGAGTTTTATACCCATAGGATATCATTTGAGTTGTTTGAAATGTGTACTTTTATGTTTTGTACCATGCATCATGCATGAGTGTTCAAAAACATTGCCCTCTCAGTTTAGTTTTAGATTATGTATCCGTCTCCAATGGATATAATGATACTTTACATAAGATTTACACTACATTAGTGTAGGACTGAGTCCATAAATTATCATACCCAAATGATATCATTTAGTATATGGTTTGAAATGCATCTTTCTCGTTTCTTAGCATGAATATGACATCCAAGAATGTGCTTCTTAGCCTATGTACTTGTTTTCGATGGGTATGATACTTTGTACAAAGGTAAAACTTAAGGCTTGTGCAAAGTATCAAACCATTCTTTGGCATGATTTAGAATGCATATTATTTTTTACTCTATGAAATTATCCTTAACCCTACACCCTACATCCTAAATTCTAAACCTAAACCCTTGAACCTAGACCCTTAATCATTCAACCCATATTCTACATTCTAAAGTCTTTACCTAAGATGCTAAACCCTAAACCCTAAATTGTACAAACAACTTACTTCCTTTATTCTAAACTACCTTAGATACAAAGCTATAAATCCTAAACCCTAAACCCCAATCCCTAAATTGTAAATCATAAACCATACAACTTATTCCTATATTCTAAACTCTTAACCAAGGATACAAAGCTATAAATCCTAATCTCTAAACCCTAAACCCTACAACCTAGATCCTAAACCTAAGAACCTATATCTTAGATCCTAAAACATAATCTCTAAACCCTAGACTCTAGATTATAAACGCTAGCTGATGAACCCTAAAATACAAGCAATAATTTATAATTTTTTGTGATTTGTGCAACAGGCTGGGGTTGCACCCACCAACCTCTTGCATGTGCAACAAGTTGGTGGGTCCAACCCCAACCTGTTGCACAAATCACCAAATTTTTGTGATTTGTGCAATAGGTTGGGGTTGCACCCACCAACCTGTTGCACAAATCACCAAATTTTTGTGATTTGTGCAACAGGTTGGGGTTGCACCCACCAACCTGTTGCACATGCAATAGGTTGGGGGGGGGTCCCAATTTGTTGCACATGTAACAAGCTGGTGGGTGCAACCCCAACCTGTTGCACAATGGCCAAATTTTGGTGGTTTGTGCAACAGGTTGGTGGGTGCAACCCCAACCTTCGATACAAAGCTATAAATCCTAAACCCTAAACCCTACAACCAGATCCTAAACCTTAGAACCTATATCTTAGATCCTAAAACATAATCTCTAAAACCTAGACTCTAGATTATAAACCCTAGTTGAACCCTAAAATACAAGCAATAATTTATAATTTTTGGTGATTTGTGCAACAGGCACTACTATACACAGGCCCTATTTTGATGCTTAAGCACCGACGTCTAGCACGCGCGGGGTGCTAATCATAGGTAATCAAAGTGGGATTAGTTAAGTGTCGCTATATAACGACTTTAGACAAGTGTCACTATATAGCGACCTTTAAAGAGAGTCGCTATATAGCGACACTTACTAGACTTGTGAATGGTCGTTATATAGCGACACTGAGATAGTTTCCTATAGCGACATTTTACAGAGAGTGTTTTTTCCCATATCGACCTTTAAAGATAGTTTTTCCCAATGACAGTTTTTTTTCCTTTTGATACATGTTTGACCCTTTGAGAGAATAAAAGTACAAGAGCATGTACATCAAGTTTGAAGCTCATATATTCATGTCCAAGTTTGAGATGAAAAAAATCAATGAGGATGAAGCCATTGATGTAAATGCTCTTGAGCTAAGTCTAACGTGCCAAACAAGTCTATCTCTAACTCTATATCGAGTTGATCTCCTATATCATCATCGTACTCTAGCATCATAAGTTCACCTAAGACTTTATCATCCTCTTTAATAAAGTGTGGTGATTCTTGATGATCGTCATCTTCTTCCTCAATATCGTGATCCCCATCTTCCTCCTGTATAATGTCATTATGCCCATCTTCCTCTTGGCTCATATTGTGATCTTCATCTTCTTCACTAGATCCATCTGGATCAATTGGATCTACTGGCATTGGTAGTGGCATCTCCATATCCACATCTCTATCTGCAAAAATTGGTTTACTTCGTGGTGCAACTTGGATCACGTACCACCATCTTGGATCAGAATGATCCGGATGAAAAACCACCTATATTGAAGATGGGTGCCAAATGCCATCAATTATATATATGAAATTATGCTTAAGTACATGTATCAATGGATCTTTAAAAATGAAAGATTTGATTAATTAAGTCATTAGGATGCACTTGCTCACAATGCTCGGGAAGAACAAAAGTATCACTTTCATCGATCCAAAGTTTGGTGGAGTCTATTGCAAAGAAACTGCTATTGTCTTTTCTCATTGTTGCATGGGGACCGTTGTAAATAGTTCTAAACCATTGAAATACTAAATCGTGTGAAATCAATTTCATAGATTTTGCATATGGTCCCACAATAATCCAACTGCGAGGAGAGAAAATTGGTATCCAAAGCACTTGCTCGGCTATCTTGTGTGAAGTTAGCCATGACTCCACAATCATATGTGACTCTCTTTGAATTAATGCGTTCCACATGAAAATGTCATCCATATGACCATAATGCACTGTACTTTTTGTACTGCAAAAGAGCATCATTAAAACAATGAAAATGCATCTATTTTATAGCATATATTGCCACAAATAATTACTTAATTACATTAAGAGGTAAGAAACTTACATGCATCATACATCCAGATGATAACTCTCACTGACACTCATTTATTGTCTCTCCATCGTGTTCGGCTCTACGTAGAGCCAGTTGTGGCCAAAATCAAGTGACATGTGCGTGGGGAGAAGGGTGAGATCCGGTGAATATGGTTGCAATCACCTATAAATTACTTCGAATCTCTTCCTTGCAACTATTCTTTCTGCTTTGGCTGCTTCATATCTCTGAATCCACTTCTGCATCTCCTAGCCATTGAGGATACAAAACTTATTGAATTTCTCCATTTGCTCTTCACTCATCTTTTTTTCAATCCCTTTTCCTTGGGGAACCTTGCCAACGATGCAATCATCATCCTTGTTATGCCAAGCCTGTGGCATAACGAGATCCGTGGATATGCAAGAAACTCCGTGATATATACTAATGACTCTTGCACCAGCCATCCATCTACCATGCTTGCTTCTGGTCTTGCTCTTTGCCTTACAAATCCCTTTAAAGTTTTCATAAACCGCTCAAGAAAAGACATCCACCGACTATGAACGGTACCTGCAATGGCCACCTCATCAACTATTTGCACAAGCAAGTGCACTTGAGTTGTCATAATGCTCGAGGGAAAGTGCTTCTCAAGCAAGCATACGGCTTCGATGGAGTCAACCCTAGCCTTCTCGATTCTCAATGTCGAGATCTCTTTTTGAGATATCCACCTATTTCACATGCCCATGTAAGATATATTCATAATAAGTCTACAGATTATTCAGCTTAAATTGAAGTAAATGAAATCAATGCGATTTAATAGTAAGCATACCTCACAATACCACTGATCTTGAATATAGCATCTCTAACATCTTCTTGTAATCACCCTTTTACTATAATTGGGAGGATGAACTATCAAAGCAACAAAGAAGTCATGTCAATAATATCATGTAATCATAATTACACTAACGCATCACGATTCTCGATACGCTAATCCTACAGCTTAGAATACTTGTAAGACCTTGTGCCAATCATGGGACTTTGAGCCCACTAAGCTTATTGTCCTTTGAAAATGCTCCTTTCAAGCAACACATGTACCTTGTGGGTTTTTGAAAAGAGGCAATGTCTGCCTTGACTACCGCTGCCTCCTCTCTCTTGGAGAGGATCCATGTTACTTTCAGGAGGACAACTTTTCCCAAAGCACATACTTGGGGCCACAAATGAGACATCCTATTCATAGCACACAAGTCTTCTCGCACTCCTCCTGAGTCTTTGGAACCAACCAAGTGTTCCCAAATAGTAGCCCCCGCATCCTTGAAGATATGCATGGGATCCAAGAGATGATTGATTTGTAATTGACCCTGATAAGGAAGCTCATGAAAGATGGATAGCACTCTTCAGACCACGAGGAGGTTCCTCTCCATTCATCCTCCAAGCATAAATCCAGTCACTTGTCTTCAAATATGGTGGTGGTGGATCAAGCTGGCCTCCACATGCGAGATGGTCCAGTGGAAGGTATTGAGCGTGACCTTCATAAACATTTTTCCTCATATGTTTGGAGTATCATGCAAGCGGTTTCAAATCTGGTCCACAAATAGGACAAGCATAGTACCCACTTGTAACAATTCCTACATGCGTGCATGAATGTGTTAGCATAAGACATGCACACGAAAGAGAGTCATAAAAGCATAATCCTATATTATACATGTAAAGACACAACCACGTACCTGCGCACTCTCCATATCCTGGGTAGTCATGCATGGTCCACATCAAGATACCCCTGACCAAAATATCATTGGTATGTCTAGGAGCTCTAAAAATATCAAAGACCTGCACTCCTCTCCATAAGATCTATAACTCCTCTATCAAAGGTGCCGTGTACACATCCATATTTTTGGTCTTGTACTTCCCTGGCACAAGTAGTGCAAGCATGAGGTGTCCCTTCTTTATTTTTAGTCATGGTGGGATATTGTAATTCACCAAGACTATGGGCTATGTCGACCAAGATGTCGAGCGTAACCCGAAAGGATTCAGGCCATATGGCGAGCCCAAGATGTAAGTTGTGTGGCTCCCACGCAAAGTTTGACCACTGATTGTCTATGTGCTTCCAAGCTACACAATCTACAGGAATCCTCAATGTGTCATCAGTGGAACGATGAGATGCATGCCAAGTCATCAACTCCACTATGGATTTGCATTGGAACATGTGTTGTATTCTTGCAATGATGGGAAAGTGTCTTAAGACCTTTACCGACACCTGCTCACCTTGCAAGTCATCTCTATATCATTGTTCCCCATACTTTGGACAACTAGCCAAATCTCTATGCTTATGACAAAAGAGAATACAGTCATTATGGCAAGCATGGATGGTATCCCAAACCTCTGAAAGGGCTGCCTCAATCTGCAAGATCCTCCCTGCACTCCCTCTGAGATTTCCTGTCAACCTTGATTTAGTCTCCTCTGGTTTTCTTGTTTTGAGCAGGCGGTTGTTTGAAAAACCCCATATGCTATGAAAACTACAAGTTTCTTTTATGTCTACGCAATTGTGTCTACTTTTGCATTGCACTTCATTCACTTTCACTTGATGGAACACTTTGTGCACTACACTATTCTTGAGTCTTTGTTTATTACAGTATGTTGATTATGCCCCTATGGAGAGGTTGGTTGTGAGCCATAGGGGTTGGTTTTGAACCATATTAGAGCATTATGGGCATCATCGATCTTTTCTTGAGGGCATGTTGATTGGTGTCTAAACAGAGCTCGCTTAATACTTGCATCACATCCATCTTGTTCACCCTTGCCATAGCTAGACCCAAAGAAATTCTAGGTCATGTTTAGACCATTAGGGATTTAAACCTTGAGATAAAGTAGGATCCATGGGATGATTTAAACTGAGAGGAAGCACCATCTGGCCATACCCAATGTTGTTTTATATTTTCTTACAAATCGGGATCATCATTTTTTAGCCATTCCCAATGCAATAGAAAAGTATGCTACACAAATAATGTGTCATCTTCCCTATCATCATTTGAATTGTAGAAATGGTATGTGCGTTGCACTAACATGGACTTTGAGTCAGCAATAAAATTGGCATCAGTCATACAGAAATCAAGCAAATGATTGTACATGATATGCACTAGAATTGCTATCTACTTGTTGTACCAATGAGCACTTTGGAGCTCATCTTGCTCAATGTCATGGTGTGTAGTCTCACTAGTGACTCACGTGTCATGGGGATATTGAAGTAATGCCAATGGAACCTCCACTCCAAGATACTCCTTGTGAGAGTGATGCAAAGCACAAGCCATCTGCATGTGTCACTCAAGCGGCTCTTGAATTGTTGCAATGTGTTTCTACGAGAGAAACACAAAAGAGGGGGAAGGGGAGAAGGGAGGGGAGAAGGGAGGGGGAGCAGGAGGAGGGAAGGAGAGAGTGAAGGGGGATGGAGTGCAAAACACAAAGGCACTACAAGGGAAGCAAGAGAGCACCCAAAGACACTCTTGAAGAGAAGAGAGAGCTTGTATTCCAAACTTGTGCATACAACAATGAAGTCCAAAGTCAAACATTTGGCCTTTTATACAAGTCACCTTTTGAAGGGAGGGCCAACTCTTTTCCTTTTTTCACTCTCCCTCTCTTTACATTCACAACCTGCTCTTGGGCACATAGGGTGCCAAGGCATCTTCTCTATCCTTTCCTTCCCTCTTTCTATTGTAGCTCCTGTTGTTACGCTTCTCTGTGTGTTGAAAATAGCACTTGTGCTAACCATATAAGAGCTCTTTGGACAATCTTGGAATTAGGAGGTGCTCCTGTCAGGGCATTTGGGATAAACTTGAGGTGCTCATGCCCGGGTCTCAAATAGCTTGTGTTAATCTCGCCCATCCTAAGCCATTTGAGGCTTAAAACCCAGACATGAGGCTTAAAACTTGGATTGGCGAGATTGATCTTGAGCGATTTGTGGCTCAAAACCCATAAAGATTGTAACTATAACTCATAAATCCCATAGTTGTGCTCCATGGTGGCTACAGCTGTTAAATGAAGCCTAATCAACTCTAAACACTCATTATCTTACATTCGACTATACCATGCATTCTGGGGCTGTAGTGGCTATTAACATGCCCCCTTCCTGTTGTTGAGCTGCCCTTGGATCAACCACACTGGAGGAGATGGGTGGAGAGGACCGCCATCTTGAGGACTGCGTAGCAGTCTACTAATTTGCGAGGGGTGATCCAAACGAGCAAAACTTCCAAATGTGGGTGGCATGCATGTCCTCATACATGTGAATGTTATGGCCATGGAGATAACGGACTCGAAGGTAGAGGCGAAGGTCCTAGAACTGAGAGGGGCCAATGTCGGGGTTGAAGACAATCTGGTTATTAAGATTATGGAGCTTGTTGTCAATCGGTCAATCGTGGGTGAAGATCACAGACAAGTAAGAGGATGAGACAGTTGAAGTGGACCGCTACAAAATGACCTTGAGATCGGGGACAGAAATGTAGGTGTCATTGAATGACTGGAGGCAGAAGCAAAATCCCTCCTGTGTCATTTCCTTCAAAAAATTGTACTTTGAAAAGTTGTACAAGATATTGAGGTCCTTCTATTGGAGCTCGCTAAACTAGGCCCACGTCCCCAACAGCATTCCATGGGCATGTATAGGGGATGGATGTATCGGTCGACATGTGTACTAGGATAGTAGCGCCAAAACTACTCCTTTTTTAAAAAAAACGCCAATGAGGTTGAAGGCCAGAGTCAACGTCGATGAGGGGGACTAGAGCATTGGGAGAGAAGTGGTAGCCACTGCGTGTCCACTTTGAGTGGGTCCACAGTGCCAGTGGTTTAAGGACTAGGTGATAAACTGTGTAAGGGGGAGAACCTCCATGATGTTGTAGAGATGGAGGCAAGAGCCTTCAAGGTGCTACTTCTAGTGATGCATCAGTGTGTTATCAGGCAATTCCTGGAAGGATTGTAGATCTGGTTGCCACTTAATTTCTTCAGGCGGGGAGGAGGGGGTGCTGGAGGAAGATCGTCATTGTCCATAGACATGGGGTCCTCTTCAGCAGTCCCTGTGGGTGATGTGTTGATGGGTGTATGTACGAGATTTGTCGATTTGAGGAGCATGTTGAGGGCTTCGTCCGAGAGGTCGACCGAGGCATTAGAGGAGATGGACTGGGAGGTCCCATGCTCTGCAAAGCTAGTGTTGGAGGCATTGGAGGAGTACTCGAGGAGGTTTGCATGAGAGAGTGGGGGTGGGGCAGGCTATGTGGCTTGTTGGGGGTGGTGGGTGGGATCTTCAAGAGGCGGCTATGCAATTTCGGCAGGTGGGGCAGTAGAGTTAAAAATTGCTATGGCTTCTTGCTCCTCCTCCTCGGTGACTTCTTTGAGATATGCTACCTGAATTGTTTCAAAATTGCTGACCAAGGACTCAAGTGAAAACCTGGAGAGCTTGTAGCACTCAGTTGTACAGAATGATTATGCCAAGGGGATGGTAGACAGTGGAGCAATATGCAACTAGATGCCCTTGTGTTTGGACCATGGAGGCGTGCCAGCTATAGGTTTGCATCCAATTGATATCAGCTTGGAGGCCTTTGGGAGTGCAAACCCATGGGTTATCATTGGGCTTGGCTAGTTGCATCACATCATCATCTTGTGGATAATTAATGGACTTGATGATGACCCGACACCACGCTTGGAAGTTGAGCAAGATGGGGTGGGTAGAAAGGTCTAAAGGTGAGAGGGATAGAGAAGAGAGAGGCTGGCGGGTTGAAGATCCAGAGAAAACTATGACATGGTGAGAATCAAGTGGCAATGGTGGTCGGGGTTATGGTGGAGGATGGTTTGGAGGGCATTAGGAGGAAGTGGAGTGGTGAGGTTGAGGTGGAAGATGAGGTTTTCTGCATGAAGGGCATTGAAGTGCATCTGTAGGGTTTGGGGGGCAATGCGTGGGGCTAGAGTGTATGTGGCTAGTTGGGCTGAGACCTCCCAGTACATCTGGAACTCTTGTTGCTCTTGGTCTTCCAACGTGGATTCCTCTGGGCGACTAGAGGTACACAAGCACTCGTTGTTTGCCTGCATAATAATGGTTAGTGCACACTCTTGTGCCAAGAGATCCTGGAGAGTCTGAATTTTTTGATTATATCAGTCTTAGTTTCTAGCATGCTTCTCCTCGACTTGCGCCCTTTGATCATCTGTAGTGCAGAGGCGGGATTCTGCCTTGTCCACCTAGTCCATAAGGGTATGGACTAGGGATTCACTGGCAGAGAGATTGGTCTTTGAGCTTTGTGATGGAGAGCTCCAACTCTTCGGCCTTGTTGCAATACTCTTCCACTCTGTCAAGGGCAGTTTTCCCTGTATCTTGGGCGGCGACCATCAACGTGTGGTTGTCGCACGTGGAGAGTAGTGGCTAGAGGAGATTAGAGGAGAGTGACAAAAGAGGTGGTCTCTTGAGGGTGGGTGATATAGCTGAGGCTAAGACTTGGGGCACAGAGGGACTGGCATGAGTATCTTGGGCTCCTGGGTGGAGGCCAATGTGGACAATGTCATCCCCGGGGAGATCATCGATGTGGATGGGGTCTTGGGGTATGGCCTTGCCCTTGGAGCATGGATCAGAGTGCTCCATTTGGTGCTGCCTGCATAAGAATTCTTGCAATTGTCAATCTTCGTAATGGGCGAGCAACTAACTCTAGGGGGGTGGCTGAGTGGGACAGCTGGCCGAGCTGGCGCACTGGGCTCTATCCTTGATAGCTTTGGAATTGCCACTGTCTCTTCTTCATCTATTGGCACTGGTCCTATGGCAGCTTTGTCAGCCAAGATTGGTGGCTGCAACATATGATAGAGAATTGGCATGATTGGTGGTGATTCGTATGTTTGGATTGGGTCAATCACTAGAGAGCGTGTGTAGACTTTTCCAACTCTGTCTTGATGATCTTCAAAAAATGGATGTGTCCCTTGCTCTTTTTCCGGTCATATCTACAAAATTTGTTGAGGGCCTCAAGCACCTTTTTCTTTTGAGCATATTTGTCAACGATGACTAGGAGGCCAAAGGCGGCTTGCACCACATCCACGCTGATGTGGTAGAAGTGGGAGTGCATGTCACATCATGCAAGATGCTAACGTTAGTGTTGGCATTGTAGGCCTAGAGGAATTCTCCCAGTAGCCTCTTGACCAGGTGATAGGGAGGCGGTCTGCCACCATAGATCTAAGACCTGTCAGTGCGAGAGATGATGTCTCTGGCTCTTTGAGTGCTTGATATGCTATTGCATTGTGGTAGTGGAGGGTGTAGTTGTGTCCCTTGTAGTAGGCATAGCGGGAGAGGATGGCACATCGGTTGAGTTGCTGGAGCCAAGCCTCTCCAAGTGACAAGTGCATCTGAGACTACGTAATTTTGTACTCCCCTTGTGTGGGGGCGGGGGTGCACTTCCTTGATGACCTAGAGGGAGTAGTGCCATTACTATAGGCACATCTTGAAAGGCCTGCTATATCGAGATCTCTACCTCTACTTGTAGGTCCTCTGCTGGGATGTCAGAGGGCATATGAATGGTCCCTAAAGGCGTACTCTATAAATCAGAGGAGCAGGTGGCTTGTAGAATTGGGAGGCGGAGGTTAAGCTCCGTCTCAAACTCAAAGAAATTATTTTTTGGATCCATGGGAAAGAAGTAGGGCAATTGAGTGATAAGAGAACTGGTGGAAGAGGAGGAGGCTAAGGACATTAACTAAGGGCTAAAATGCAGGCTAGAAGAGGGCAGGGAGCTAGGGAAAGTCTAGTAGAAATCTGGCAGAGTTTCATTGTTTTTGCTAAGGCGATGACCTGAGGGGATAGGGAGTCCTTATATAGTTTTGATATCCTTACGGCCAAGGGGATGGTGTAAGATGATGTGGCATGGGGATAGGAGTTATGGTGGCAGTAGGAGGATGGGAACTATGGCCGCAGTCGGTGGGTTACCGATAAGGCGATGGTCGGTGGGATAGAAGCTAGGGCGACGAGCCGTGGGGGTGGGAGAAAGGCAATGGCTGGAGGGACAACAAAAAGGAAATGGCCAACGGGATAGCAATAAGGCAACAAGTGGTAGAATAGCAATAAGGCAATGGCCAGCAGGATAGAAGTTGTCAAAATTTGAGAGAGATAAAATAAAAATAAAAAGGGGTGTGGAGGAGGGAGGTGACAAGCGAAAAAAGGACAAAAGGAAAAAAGGAAAAAAGGTGAAAGGTGGATACCAAGGGTGTTGTGCGAAGGGGAACACGATGTGAACAGACTAGGTGTCCCATGGACATGTGGGGTCAGTGTGCAAGAATGCAAATCATGAAGATAATGCACAAGAGTTGTACTGGCCATATTCACCTATTGTTGATCGTG
Organism: Dipteris shenzhenensis; assembly: GCF_047967505.1. Classification (NCBI taxonomy): domain Eukaryota; kingdom Viridiplantae; phylum Streptophyta; class Polypodiopsida; order Gleicheniales; family Dipteridaceae; genus Dipteris; species Dipteris shenzhenensis. The sequence goes on from NC_141596.1 coordinate 37,959,869, forward strand.
AATGTGCAAGAGCTATACTAGCCGTATTCACATATTTGTTGGCCGTATTCACCTATTGTTGATCGTGAATGCGAGTGGGTGCATTGGCATACCAAGGACTTGTGAGTTATTACATGGTGGTAATATGCCTACCATATAGACTCAACCTCTAGACCTAGACTTGATGCTTATGAGGGATGCAATGGAGACAAATGTTACACGGCCGCATAGCATGTCATCAACCAAGTAGAGACCGTGTTGAGTTTTTTCCTCATCCTAGTTGTCAGGGGTGTGTTTGCATGGTGGTGATCCTTTGGATGGAGCTCTTTTGTCATAGGGTATGCGGGTAATTGTGTGGCTACAATTGGTGTGGAAACAGGTTCTTGTGGTATTGCATCCCTTGCTGTAGCAGGCGGTTTGTGTTCAGGTAGCACTGTGGGTGCTATCGTTGAGTAGGACATCCTTCCATGGCTTGCACATGGGCCTGGAGGAAGGTTCTTGTGCAACTTCCCCCTTTCTAAGAGTTGGTTCTTGTGTTGCTTCCTCATTGGCCTGGGCGACCTTCTTGTTGAGTTGCACTATTTGTGGTATCATGGCACACTGAGGGCTTGGGGGTTTGTTCGGCTCCATGGTTGATAAAGGTTCTTGTGTTCCTACCTTCTGAACCCCTACGAGTTGGGATCACGTGTTTGGTGCCCTAGGAAACTCCTGGACCCAAGCAGCATTGCCTTCGTAATAGCCCTAGGTTTCCAAGATCTTTGTGGTGACCTAGCTCTTGTGGGGCTGCTGTGCTTAGAATGGTAGATTTGGTCCTAGATGTTGAGGTGATTGGTGGCATCATGTTCTTCCCTTAGATGGGGTTGCCCATGTCGAAGTCGCACAAGAAGTGATCATAGACCCATCCCCTACTTTGATCTTTTTGGGTCACTGATTATCATTAAAGTGGCATTAAGCACAAAGAATAGCTTCTTGTACCTGATGTCCACAGCATTTATGGGTGGGCAGTAGGGGTGGTAGAGATGTGGTTAGGACTTTATACTGTCCAGGATCAAACTCTCTTCTGAGGGTCAGGATCAAAGGGTCAGGATCAAGAGTGCTAAAGGTGGCTAGGGCCTTAGAATCACCTTCATTTAGAACTTCCTTTCCTTTGGCATGTGGTGGAACTGTGGGTGAGTGGGATGAAGTTCATAAAGTGGAATTATTGTAGTCCTCCCCCCATTTGTGAGAGATGTTGTTCTAGCCCTCCAGTTGATTTGGCAATTCACAGCATAGCACCAGGTCCTTCCCAATATCGTTTTCTCATCGGTTGCTTCTGTGGGGAGAACATAAAAATGGATCTCTACTACCTGGTGAACAACCATTAGTCTCAAGTTCACATACCCTAATGGGCTTAATAGTTGACCATTGATGGCACGTACTGAAGCCACAATAGTAAGGTATAGGAGTATCTATAGCTTTTTCCATACTTTGTAGGAGATGAAGTTGTGGCTCGCTCTCAAATCCAAGAGTGCCTAGATGCATATGCTCGGAACCTGCAATTGGACATTCAACCTAGCTGGTTCTACTGTTAGTTCATCAATCAGTCCTAGATGTTCGAGTGTTGCCTTAAACAATGCCATTTTTTTACATTTTTTGATCTTGGCGTTACGTGCCTTGGCTTCTTTGATGGCCTGGAATTTCATCTAGGTCACCTCGGCCTTAAGATCCTTCTCCCTATGGATGACTTGGAGGGTCTCTAGGGTGAGGGTGCCATAGTATCTTTTCAATTTACTCTCGTTGAGGTAGCCATCCATTTCTACTCCATCCAAGGTAGCTATTCAACACACCCCTTACAGAGTGATCTCCACCACGTGGTAGGGACCCATGCCTCGATATTTGAGCTTATGTTTGGTGTTGTAGATTCTAAAGAGGAGTGCGAAATTTCCCTCCTCAAGGTCCTTGTTCTTGAGGTTATAGGCGAACCATTTTTTACGCCATGCCTTCTCCACTCGAAGACAATAGGCTGCACAAAATCTGGTCTCATCAAGCTATTCGAGATTGATTGTGCTTTGCCAAGGCATTTTTGGTGAGCCTTTCCTTGACTATAATGTGAGGGTTGGGCACTACATACTGCATTGGCATAACTGTCTCCACCCTAAATGCTAGGCTGAAGGGGGTGTAGTTCATGGCCACTTTATAAGATGTTCGGTAGGCCCACACAGTTGTAATCCTAGTCGGTACAACTGGCTTTGACCATGCAAGTTATAATCTTGCAGCATGTTTTGTTCGAGCTCTCATCCAGGCCATTTGCCCTAGGATAATATGGAGTTGAGTTTCTATGTATAATCATGAATTCATTGGTCAGGATTGCTATAGTTTCATTGAGGATATGAGTTCCTTGGTCACTGACCAATTCTAATGGACACCCGAACCGTGCTATGTCTTGCTCATATAAAAACTTAGCAGTGGATCTCGCATCAACTTTCCTTGTGGCTCTCCCTTCCACACATTTGGTGAAATAATATGTGGCCAAGATAATGTATATGACCCCTATTCTTTTAGCTGTTGGGCTTATCGGTCTAATGAAATCTATGTCCAATTTGTCAATGGGCTGATCGGTCAATATAACCGTTAGGGGCATCATATCTGTTTTATGTGGGATTGTTGGCAGGGGTCGCATCACTTGACAAATTCAGCTGCATCTCCGAAGAGAGTTGGCCACCAAAGGCTAGCCTGCTGCACTTTACATGCCATAATGTCAGCGAAAAAATGACCGCTTGCTATCTCGGAGTGGGCTTCTTCGAGCACATAGATGTATTCATGCCCGCACACACATCTGTGCATGATGTCCCTATAGTATAGCTGGCCTATAATTAACTTATCTAGCACCGCATCCTTAATGAGTTTACAAGCTCTATTGTTCTTGAGGGCTTTGTCCAAAGGCAATCTATTGGCCAAGTACCAGCCAATTTCATCTACCCATTCAAGAATTATGTCAACAAGGAATAGAGGAGCATCGGGGAGATCATCTTCGACTCCCATCAAAGCTTCTCCATTGGGGATCCTCTAGAGGTGGTCAGCTAGGACATGGGCCTTTCCCTTATGCACTACGACTGTGAAATCAAACTCCAGGAAAATTAGCATCCACCTTATGACGTGTCCCGTCAGGCAGGGCTTGTTAACCAAATACTATAGTGCTTGGTGGTCCACAAAAAAGATGAATTTGTTGGCTAACAAGTAATGCATGAACCATTCAAAGGTAGCAGGTGCATTGGTAAGCATAAATATCATTACTTTGGCTACAGAGTGATGGACACCTAATTGTATCCAGAGAATCCATTCGAGAAGCTATATGCACCCTTCCTAGCTACCCTTTCCAAAACATGTTCCCTAAATGGCAAAGGGTAGTGGTCGCACCTGGTGGTGGCATTGACTTTTTTTAGATCCACGCATACTCGAATCTTTCCATTCTTTTTTAGGACTATCACGATAGGTGACACCCAGTCTTTATGCTCTATCTCATAGATGAATCCTGCATCTAATACTTTTTGGAACTCCTCCCTCACTATGAGCGCATATTTGGGATTCATGGGGTAGAAATGTTGATGCACTGGCTAGGCATCGTCAAGCATGGGTATTGTGTGATGCATGACTTCAGTGGGCACACCCTTCATATATGTGTATTTCCAGGCCATGCAATCCTTGCACTCTTGAAGGAGAGCTATTAAAGCATTCTCCTCATTGGGGGTGAGATCGTCTATGAGAATAATGGTTGGGGGTCTTCCCATTCCAACGCCAGGTTTACCTCCTTAACCTTGGTTGGGCCGTCATATCCTTGGAATCACCCTTCTTCCTGAGTTCTCTTGTCCTACTGGTATAAGATCTTGTGATCCTTGTTCGTGTAGGCCTTGTGATGGGCAGGTACTTGTCGTAGATCCTCCTTTTCTTTGCCCTCTTCTTCCACTCCTCCTTGGGGGGTATCCCTCTTGGCCCTACTACCCGGAGCCTTCGGGCTTTTGGATGTTGGGAGCTTCGGACCTAAAGGGGGATCCTTCATGGCACTTATGGAGATGACTAGGGAGGTAACCTTGCTCAACCGTGCTCCCCAATTGGAGGAGAACTCATGGTGAGCAGTAGTGGCACCAACATACATTAGCCAGTGGAGGAACAACTTGACCCTTACTCTCCCCTTGCTCACCTTGCAAGGTTTGAGCATGTTAAACATTCTGAGGGGAGCCACTGGGCTCAACCCTTCATGCTCGATTATTGTCAATTGGAATCCTATTCCCTCTGGGACATCAATGTTTGCCAGAATATGCATCCAGTTCTGAGAGAACTCTGGCTCAGGAAGAGGGGCATACCAAAATTCATCTGCCTCCCTCTCATCCTCTTCTTTCCCACATGTTTGGAACAATTTTAGGGATGCAGTCATGTTGGTTGTGTCAGATTCTATGGCAAATAGTTGTCTTGACAGTGGGTGGGTCTTACAGGTGCACAAGTCCACTCACACAATTTGCTCCTCATGCCACAAATAGATTTTGTCAGCACTTGCACCAATTGTATGTGAGTTCGGACATGTGCAAGAAGGGCTTGCCTAGGATGGCTTCATATCCCAGCTACTAGGTAAAGTCCATGGCTACAAATTTAACGAGGTACATGAAGCCCAATACCTCAATGTTAATACTGGTGAGGACTCCCAAGGTTTCAACCATTCCACTATCAGCTAAGTTCACTAGCAGGTGAATTTGATCAAGAGAAGTTTTTCCCCACCTCTCCTAGCATTCCTTGGTGCAACAAACACACACACTCGCTCCCCCATCTAGGATGGCATCAACCTTTTGGTTCTAGTAGGTTATGTGGATAGCTGCATTAGTATCATCACCTTTGAAGTATTGGCCCAACTTACTGATGGGGACCTTGGGTAAGTTTTGACCTTCCTCCTACGGTTGATCGACCCTTCAGCTGGCAGGTCCTAGGGATAGGATTTGTCCATTCATCCAGCTTGAGAGGTCTCACCAGAGGGTAGTATTCCCTCTTAGCAAGGAGGCGATTGGCATCTTAACCTTGGTGGAGAGGAAGGCTACAACCTAGTGCTCTTGCATGGTTCCTAAGAGGTCTCCCTACCTACTGATAGTAGATCCTCTAGACCATAAATGTCTCCTTCCTCTCATAGGTTCTGTAATACCGGGTCCTCTTGGAACATTTGTTGCATCAAGTTTGGAGCCTTTGATTTATCAAAGCTAGATTGTTCCTCTTCTTCCACCCTTTGTGGCACCCTAAGTTCCCTTGCTCCTCGGTGAGCCATTAGGTGGTCTGGGTGGATGGTATTTGAGCCTTTGCTAGCCTTGAGCCTATGCTCAAACTTCTCCTGGCATTCCTGTACCAAATTTTGAGCATCTATTATGTGCTATTTTTTTAGGGGTGGGTCCGGATAGGTTCCCTTATAGAGATGTGAAGCCTTGGGCCTGCAATGGCTTGTTTACATCTGAGTATTGGGGCATACTCAAGTCATCCTTGGAGGGGGGAGGAAGAGGAGGTGTTGAAGGTGGCTGTCTCCTCATCGGAGCTGTCTTGGATGAGCACCTGGTCTACTCCTTTACTAACCCGAATCGCCTTCCTGGACCTAGTCTATGGGGGTCGGGACACTGCGGCATTTTGTGGCAGGGGTGCTTTATCCTTCCTTGCCTGCTTCTTCATTTCCCTTCCTATAGCTCTAGCATACATCCTTGTGATGGCCTTCAAGGGTACTACTACTCCTTGACCCTGTTCAATAATCATCAAATTAATGGTGCTGCTCTTAGGCAGGGTGGCCAGAGTCACTAGTCTTCTCAAGGGGCCATCCTTGAAAAAATGCTCTACTTCGCCACCAGCACACAAGGGCGTAGGGCTTGTCGTGGGTGGAATTTCCGGGGTAAGATCCCTATAGGGGCAGTCCTTTAAAAAATGCAGCCCTTAGCACTTAAAGCATGACATTGGAGGGTTTTTTGAGCCTTTATACGGGCACCCAGTTGCCCTATGTGGACCTTGGCAAGTATGACATTGGATTGGGGGCCTTTGCACCATGGAGTTCATTTATCTTGCTCTTGTTGCCATGGGAGCTATCTGGAACACTAGGACCTATTGATCCTCATGTAGGAGCTAGTAACTTATGGTGCCACTTCCTTGCTCATAAGGGTAATAGTCGTGGAGGTCATGGCCCATCTGTAGATTGATGCATATCATAAAGTAGCTTATGCAACCAAGCTACCTCACTTGCAGCCATTGCTGCATCCCTGTACTCAGCCTCTGTCCTCGACAAGGCAACTGTAGGCTATTTCTTGCTGCTCCAAGTGACTGCAGCACTCCCAAAAGAGAGCACATATCCACTATCGTCTATCAAAAATACTACCAGCCCAATCAGCATATCCATGCAACTGTATCTAAACCCCAGTCTCATAAAATAGTCCATACTGCAATGTGGATGTCACATACCTCAGTATGCATCGAGCCGCATCCAAATGCGATTTCCTTGGAGCCTGCACAAACTGACTTACCAGCCCAACAGCATAGCTCAAATCTGGCCTGGTAATAGTCATATAAATCAAACTTCCTACTATGCGTCTGTACATAGTAGGGTCTTCCAGAAGCTCACCTACATCTGCACTCAGCTTCACATTCTGCTCCAAAGAAACTGAAATAGGCTTACAGCCTGTCATCCCATATTTGGATAGCATCTCCAATCCATACTGCCTCTGCAAAAGCCATATCCCACGTGGATCTAATCACCTCAATGCCCAAGAAGTAACGCAGCTCTCCCAAATCCTTCATCTCAAACTTCTGCTTCAATAGCATTTTCACATGAAGGATATCTTCATCACTATCACCTATGATGATCAAATCATCAACATAAATGATAAGCACAATAATACCTTTCTCTGTTTTTCTCACATAAAGTGAGAAATTTACCGTGGAAATTTGAAAGCCAATTGTAACAAGATACTATCCTATCTTGTCAGACCATGCTCTGAGTGCTTGTTTCAAGCCATACAAGGCTTTCTTCAACCTGCAAACAAACTTAGGATGAATAGCATACACATAACCTGGTGGCTGCTCCATATAGACCTCTTCTTGCAAATCACCATGCAAGAAGGCATTCTTTACATCCATCTAATGTAAAAACCATCCCTTTGATGCAGCCATAGCAATGACTGCTCTTACAGTTGCCATCCTTGCAACCGGACTTAATGTTTCTTCATAATCAATGCCATATGTTTGTGCATACCCCTTGACAACTAATCTTGCCTTGTATCTACTCACAAAACCATCTGCATTGTGCTTCACCTTATAAACCCACTTGCACCCAATTGCATTCTTGTCTTTAGGCAAAGGCACCAATTCCCATGTAGCATTTGCTTCTATGGCATCCATTTCTTCATCCATGGCTTTCTCCCATTTCTCTTTTCCCATGGCTTGCTCAAAGGAAGTGGGTTCTGGTTCATGTATCACTTTGACCATATAGGCATAGTGAATGGTTGTAAATCCATCATATTTCAGCCTATCCACAGGATACTTGACTCTAGTAGACTTGCATAAAATAGGCTCACTACCAGGTGCTCCCAAAACATCCCTTATCTTCCTTACTCTAGGTGTAACAATAGAAGGAATACCCAACTCATCATCAAGGCTCTGTTCTGAGCCACTAGATTCACGATCCACATAATAGTGACCTGCATTCAAATCAACCATGGGCTGATCTACTTTCTCTTTTCCCTTTCATGATACTTGCATACCACTATCTGCATTGCTTTGAGGAGATTCTCCTAATCTCAATCTGCCTGTCCATGGTGAAGTATGTGAACCACTGCTAGAGGACACTACAGGTCCACTAATATTTTGTGATTGCTGCTGTGAATTCTGTGCAGCATTACCATTTTGTGCATCTATATCATCAATCACATTTACTGGTTTATACCAACTGCTCATCTCATCAAAAACATCTTTGCTCACTATAAGCTTACGAGTAGAAGGATTATAGCATCTATACCCTTTCTGCTGTAGAGAATAACCAATAAAGATGCACTTCTCAGCTTTTGGATCCAACTTGGATCTCAACTCATCTAGCACATGAACATAGGCAATGCAACCAAAAACTGTCAAATGAGAAATATATGGTTTCCTACCAGTATACCTCTCCTCTGGCGTCATGCCATGTATTGCTGCAGTGGGAGTCCTATTCATTATGTAGACTACTGTAGCAATTGCTTCGGCCCAATAATAATCTAGCATGTCTTTTTCATTGAGCATGGCATGAGCTACCTCTCCAATATGCCTATTTTTCCTTTCTACAAGTCCATTTTGCTATGGGGTATGACTGCATGAATATTACTGCTTTATGCCGTGTTCCTGCAGGAACCTTGCAAACTCATTTGAGAGATACTCTCCCCTGACCTTAGGCATTTTTTTGTAGGCTTGTTTCTTTTTCAACCATAGCTTTAAAATCTTTGAAATGCCCAAACACTTCACTTTTCTTTTTCATAAAATACACCCAAACTTTTCTGTTGTAGTCATCAATAAAAGTGACAAAATAATGACAACCTCCAATAGATGCAACTTTAGCGGTCCACATGTCAGAGTGGATTAATTACAATGGCCTCTTACTCTCTTGAACATGTCTAGGAAATGGTTTCCTTACCTGTTTTCCAAATTGACAGGCTTCACTTACCTTATGCATTTTTGCAACCTTGAACTTAGGTAATCCTGCAACAATATTTTGGGCCTGCATTAGTTTAAGTCACTGTACATTAACATGACCAATGCGTTTATGCCAGATATCAATATCTGCAACTACACCGGTCCCATGTGCAAACATTACTGCACTCAATTCAGGCATGTTTGCATCCAATGTAAACATCCTGCCCTCTTCTTCCCTTTGGCTATCAAGCAACCTTTATTTTTCATTTCCTCAACAAAGCATCCATGAGTATTAAATCTGACCTGCAAGCCCTGCTCAACCATTTGACCAACAGAAACCAGGTTCTTGGTGATATTCGGGACATGAAATACATCAAACAGGTATTTCTTTTTCCCAACCTGCATAGACAAAGGAATTTTACCAATTTGCACAATAGGATGTGCAATATCATCACCAGTCTCCACAAATCCTAGTCTTTCCATTTTCCTTGCATCCTGCATCCATTATGCATGACTTGTCATGTGGTTTGATGCACCTGAGTTAGCATACCACACATCGTTGCTTTCTTCTGCACTTGTCACAGAATTGGTCATGTGCTGCACCATAAACAAATGCTCATTTCTGTCATCACCCTGTCTACTAGATGATAAATAATTGCCTTACTGCAATTTTCCATTCATGATGTCATTCTGCTTTTTGTAGCAGTCTTTAGCCATATGACCCAGTAGTAGCATTCAACATCGCTGTTTGCATTTTGGCCTCTTTGCCATCCACGATGACCTCTTTGGCTCCCCCTGCCTCTAAAGTTACCACGTCCTCCTCCATAGGACTGGTTTTGTTGAATTTGCTGCATATTCTGATTTCTTCCATGGCCTCTAAATTGTCCTACTCTACCTTTGCCTCTACCTCTTCTAGCATTTGAGTAGAAGATAGTTTCTTTTGAAGTTCCTCCTGAAGAAGATGCACCACCATTTCTTTGCTCTTCAGAAATTAGAAGAGCATTCAACTCCCCAAAATCTAGAAAAATGTCAATGGATGTCCAGAACTGTGCATAATCCTTTCCTAGACCATTCAAGGTCACAGAAACTAAATCATCATCTTCCACTGGCGACCCAATGGAAGCAAGTGCATCTGCAATCTTCTTCACCTTCATGTGGTAGTCATTGATGCTCATATTTTCTCTCTGCACATTATGCAACTCGTGCTTGAGCTGCATTTTCCTGGCTTGTGTATTTGTGCTATACATTTTTGTCAAAGTATCCCATGCCTCCTTCGGCGTGCTTGCATCCTGAATATGCACAATCATAGAATCTGAAATATTGATAGATAGCCAGTACAAAACTTTCCTGGCTCTCTCATGCCAACCTTTAAATACCTGCAACTACTGTTGATTGGGAACAGTAGGAATAACTGGTTCTTGTTCAGCTCCAGTAATGAACTCCCAATAGCCTTTTCCCTTAAGGAAATTCGTCATTCTAAACTTCCATGCTGGGAAGTTGTTCTTATCAAGCTTTTCAGTGACTATCTGTGAAAGAGCATTAGATGCCATTATAGAACACTGCAAAAATATTCTATCACTGCAAAAAACACAACTTCTGCCTCACAAGGGCAATTCTACAAAGCTGACGAAAGTGGTATTTGACCACACAGTCACTTCCTCATGACGATTGTGCATCAATAGGCAATAAGAATGATTCAGTCACTCCCAATATCTTTGCGCACAGGCATACGATGCAATTTTTGCAATAACTTTTCACTAATCTGCAAAATAGTGGTCGCACAGCAAAAACAGGGCACCTTTTAGAGTGCCCGCGGAAAACTTCCGCCACCAAAACGGGCCCCAAAATGGCCTCAAATCAAAAAAATAATGTCCCACTGCGAAGGACGTCCCAATCTGAGACAGTGCACTCTTACACTTTCCGACTATGCTACCTGCAGAGATTTGCTCCCAAACTCGAAAAAGGAAAGCAACACTGATCCTCTTACCAAGACACCGCGAACTTGGTTTGCTTTATGGAGCTCCTTACCACGAACCAAGCTCTGATACCATGTGAAAAGAGTGGGAGAGAAGTAAGGAGTCTCACTTGCAGCTTTCTCACATACACAATGGGGGAATACACACAAAGGTGGAGGCTGAAAACAGTTTTTCTCTTCTTAGTTGTGAAAGACAAAAGAACTCTCTCTCTCAGTACAAAAGGAATAGATGAACCCTATATTTTGGGTCTCAAACCAAATCAGCTAACCTAGGTGGCATCCTAACTGAGCCACTAACTAGAGTACATAAAGATAGCTGTCATCCAGCTATTATTCATGGGCGGTGTACCAACCGCATCTGCAGCTAACAAGTCGGTGACATAAATGCATAACGTTCACCTTGGCATATCACAAGTGGAGCTCGATATCTCAACACTTAATACATCCGTTAGGGAAGGACCCTCGGGAATCTGCATTGGGAGGTGTCGAGGTTTCTCCATCTATAGCAGTGTGCGTAGTAGAGGGCTTGCCTTGCCCTAAGGTGGGGGCACTCATTGGAGGGATGGTTGTTGTTGCATACCCTGCACCACACATTGTCTCTCCTTGGAAACAAATGGGGGTTACTTGGCATCTCCTTGGAGGTCCCTAACATCCACTGTTGGCCCAACTAATTCAGCACATTTGAGGCCAACTCACTCATATTTAAGCCCTTGGGCTCGTTGTTCTCCTTCTTGGTAGGCTCCACACTAGAAGACCTTACTGATTGTGATACCTCTGATGGAGTCATCGATTTTTCCTGGATAACCTTATCCATAATATTAATACTTATGCGAATAACCACCTTGCTAAAGGAAGTAGGATTCATAACCATTAAGTGGTCATGCAGCTTTGGGTCTTCCAATCCAATGAGGAAGCAAGGCAACAATCATTCGTCGCTCATCCACTCATATGGTTTGCAACAAGAATTGAGGTGGATCTTGGAGATGTAATCCTGGAGGGATTCCTTGTCATTCTGCTTCAGCTCATATAACTGGTTAATCGGGCTCCACTTATGTCCACTGGGGGCGAATCCTGCAATGAATGTTTTTTGTAGCGCCTCCCAGTTGACTTTATCTTTTGGGTTGAGGGCCCTATACCATTGGCCTGCCTTGCCATCCAAACTAATCCCAAACACATTAACCATTTTTACATCTCTAGGAGCACCAAAGGCTTTGCATATTTGCTCAAATCGCTGTGAAGATAGTGGGAGAGAAGGAAGGAGTCTCACTTGTGGCTTTCTCACATACACAATGGGGGAATACACATAGAGGTGGAGGCTGAAAACAGTTTTCCTCTTCTTAGTTGTGTAAGCCAAAATAACTCTAGTACAAAGAAATAGAAGAACCCTATATGTGGGTCTCAAACCAAACTCAGCTAACTAAGGTGGCTTACTAACTGAGCCACAAACTAGAGTACATAAGGATAGCTGTCATCCAGCTATTATTCGTGGGCGGTGTACCAACCGCATCTGCAGCTAACAAGTTGGTGACATAAATGCACAACGGTCACCCTGGCATATCACGAGTGGAGCTCGATATCTCAACACTCCCCCTCGAGCTCAATCCCAATTCTTGAACACCAAGTAGGTCTTTGAACTTGTGCAGCTTTTCTGTGCCCAATGCCTTCGTGACTATGTCAGCTACCTGATCCTCTGTGCTGACATAAACTAGATCAATAAGACCTAGTAAAACCTTCTCCTGCACATAGTGATAATGCGCCTCAATATGGTTTGTTCTAGCATGATAGACTGGGTTATTTGCCAAGTGTATATTGCTCATGTTGTCACAATAAATGACAATTGGCCCATCTATAGACTGATGCATATCATAGAGTAGCTTATGCAACCAAGCTACCTCACATGCAGCCATTGCTGCACCCCTGTACTCAGCCTCTGTGCTTGACAAGGCAACTGTAGGCTGTTTCTTGTTGCTCCAAGTGACTACAGCACTCCCAAAAGAGAACATATATCCACTGGTAGATCGTCTATCAGAAATACTACCAGCCCAATCAGCATCAGTGTATCCATGCAATTGTATCTGAACCCCAGTCTCATAAAATAGTCCATACTGCAATGTGGATGTCACATACCTCAGTATGCATCGAGCCGCATAAAATGCGATTTCCTTGGAGCCTGCACAAACTGACTTACCAACCCAACAGCATAGCTCAAATCTGGCCTGGTAATAGTCATATAAATCAAACTTCCTACTATGCGTCTATACATAGTAGGGTTTTCCAGCATCTCACTTGCATCTACGCTTAGCTTCACATTCTGCTCCAAAGGAACTGAAATAGGCTTATAGCCTATCATCCCATATTTAGACACTCTTTAGACAGCATGTCCAATCTGTACTGCCTCTGCAAGAGCTGTATCCCACTTGGCTCTCTCATGCCATCCTTTAAATGCCTGCATTTCTTGTTGATTGGGAACATTAGGAAGAACTAGTTCTTTTTCATTTCCTGTAATTGACTCCCAATAGCCTTTTCCCATAAGGAAATTCGCCATTATGAACTTCCACGCTTGGAAGTTGTTCTTGTCAAGCTTTTTAGTGACAATCTGTGAAAGAGAATCAGACGCCATTACAGAACACTGCAAAATATTCTGTCACTACAAAAAACACAGCTTCTGCCTCACACGGGCAAATCTGCAAAACTGAGGAAAGTGGTATTTGACCACACAGTCACTTCCTAGTGACGATTTTGCATCAACAGGCAATAAGGATGATTCTGTAACTCCCAGTATCTCTGCGCACAGGCATACCATGCAATTTCTGCGGCAACCTTTCACCGACCTGCAGAGCAGTGGTCGCACAGCAAAAACAGGGTGTTTTTCTCAGTGCCTTCGGAAATCTTCCGTCACCAAAACGGGCCTCGAAATGGCCTCGAATCAAAAAAATAAAGTCACCATGGGCTATGCCTTCGCCCGTAGCATATATTGCCCTCTCGCCACACCGTGAAGGGCGTCTCAATCTGAGACAATGCACTCTTGCACTTTCCAGCCGTGCTACCTGCAGAGATTTGCTCCCACACTCGAAAAAGGAAAGCAACACTGGTCCTCTTACCAGGACACCGTGAACTTGGTTTGCTTTCTTGCCTTACCATGAACCAAGCTCTGATACCATGTGAAGATAGTGGGAGAGAAGGAAGGAGTCTCACTTGCGGATTTCTCACATACACAATGGGGGAATACACATAGAGGTGGAGGCTGAAAAGAGTTTTCCTCTTCTTAGTTGTGTAAGCCAAAAGAACTCTAGTACAAAGAAATAGAAGAACCCTATATGTGGGTCTCAAACCAAACTCAGCTAACTAAGGTGGCATACTAACTGAGCCACGAACTAGAGTACATAAGGATAGCTGTCATCTAGCTATTATTCATGGGCGGTGTACCAACCGCATCTGCAGCTAACAAGTCGGTGACATAAATGCACAACGATCACCCTGGCATATCACGAGTGGAGCTCAATATCTCAACAATCGCTCCACGTGGAAGACCGGATCTCCTTCCCCAAGGAATTTAGTCACGTCAACTCGGAAATGGCTATGGTTCTCGACTCCTAGAGGGATTGATGATCCCTACTAGAAATACGAGTGCAGCCAGGGGTGGTGCGGCCCCCCTTCATTAGGAAAAAAGGGAGCTCATTTTGGGGCCCTGAGAGAAATTCATGATTTCTTCATTTTTCTTTCCTCTAAAATAATAAGATATGACATAGCCCCACTGACATATGGTGGAAATTTGGATATTTTCAACATCACCAATGCGTCCAGAGTGGGCCAAAACCCCCGATAAGACTTTTGAAACACCGAAAACGAGACCCTGGAGGCCCGGAAAAGGCCAAAATGGCCCAGAAAGCCACTTGTACAAATGAAAGCGATTTGATAGGTTGGATTCAAAAGTCTTTCCCGGGCATTTTGGCCCACTCCGGACGCCCCGGTGATGTTAGAAATACCAAATTTTGCACCATATGTCAAATATAATAAAGTAGCTCAAGTATCCTCATTGAATGCAAACTCGATCATATTTCTTTTCCTTATCTTTTTTTTATTTTTTCAATGTTACATTAGCCCTCCTTTGATTGGTGGAGGGCTATTTTCCTTCTAGGCTACAAGGCCCCAAAATGAGCTCCCTTTTTTCCTAATGCCTAGTGCATTCATCAAGATGTGCATTGCCTCATCAGATAGCACCGTTTGAGAGCTGGTGGAGGCGGCACTGTTGTGGTCCTAAATGGGTCGTAGAGGTGGACTCAGGCCTGGACCTAGTGGTGGGATCCACTAAGTTGTCAGTGCTAGCATTGGGGCTGAAAAGCCTACCCCCCCATACATTGGAGCAGCAGGTGTAGGAGTGACCTGGTGGACTTGACAAGGGAGCGGGTCACTGGGCATCTACATGGAGGTTCCTTGCATTGGACAGAGGTGGAACTTGTAGAGCTACATAGCTTGCAAATGTTGGAGGCACCTGGAAGGTCAGAAGTTCATTAGAATTTCCCCCTTAAGAGTCTCGTGCGTTTCCTCAACTAGGGTCTCACCCTACAAAGTCCCTCATCCATGGGTCTTTGTCCTCCATGCATTCCAAGTCACAGGATGCCTCGCGAAGGCTGTAGGACCTGAGTCCACAAAGGCGGGGTCAAGTCCCCAATCAGTAGTACCTAGTTGTTGCTGGCCTCCCCTTTCCATGGACATACTAGTAGCAAAGGGATTCTCCATGTCTGCTAAATCTGTTCGACCCAACCATCCAAACATGTTGGATATCGTATCTCTTAACATGGAGGCTACAAAAGGAGCAAGAGAAGCCCTCGGACCTGCGGGGTCTTACATTTCCTCATTCAAGCTCACCATCTTGTCGGAGCTAGAGGGGTCCTCCCGTCAAAGCCCTAACACTGAGTGAGAGCTAGGAACAAAGCTTCCGATTTGGGCCGATCCCAAATTAGGGTGAAAGGCGAAGCTTCTAGTTTGGGCCAATCCCAAACTAGGGTGAAAGGGGGGCTGAGCGTAGCTCAAAACACTATTCCCGGGCTTGAGTTCCTTGGATAAAATTCTTCTAAACCTCAAGTTCATGTATAAGATCTCCAAGGTGGTACACTTTGGCTCAAATTTAACTCTGTATATTTTTTACTATCCTAATGATATCCCGACAGTCATGGGGATAGAGCTAAGGCGATAGGCGTAGGGATAGGAAGTTGGCACATGTCAATGGGATGGAATGTAGATGGTATGCCCATGATCATGGGGCTAGTGCTAAGGCTACGGGCGGCAGGATGCTCAGGTCGACGAGATGGAAGTATATCGATGGGCATGGGGTTGACAGTAAGGCAATGGCGTAGGGTTAGGCTTTGGGTGCCAGTCGGCGGGTTATCTGTCTTGACAGGATGTAAGTATAGCAATGGGCGTGGGGTTAACAGTAAGGCAACGGGCATAGGGTTAGATCTTGCGTGCCGGTTGGTGGGTTACCTAGTGCAATGTAAGTATAGCAATGGGCGTGGGGTTGACTGTAAGGCAACGAGCGTAGGGTTAGACCTTGAGCGTCGGTTGGCGGGTTATCTATCTTGGCGGGATGTAGATATAGTGACGGGCGTGGGGTTGACAGTAAGACAACGGGTCATCGACGGCATAGGCTCAAGACCACGGGTCAACCCTTGTCAGACCAACGGGATAGTAGATTCTTACATGTATTAATAGGTCAACAGGTTAGACGGCGGTCAGAAGTTAAGTCGTGGAAATAGGGGCTTAGTTGATGGGTCAACAAAGTTTTGACCATGGGGATAGCACTAAGGCATCGGGTCGACGGGTTAACATTATGGCGACAATCCCTGGGAATAGGTAATGTCTGTCAACACGAGTTTCAGTGACATTTGTTCGGTGAATTCTGGTAATTTTAAATTTTAGTTCTAGCTCTGAGTGTTTGTGGGTGCTATGCACTACCTAAACGACCTATACTAAACAAAAAAGAACAAAAAACATCAACTTTGTGTGCATGAATGAGAAATTTCTACAAGTGGGTTGTCCACCCTCAAGAACCATTTTGAAATTGAGCTTCCATCTCCATTTTTAGGTGCTTTTTTAAGAATTTGCTATCACATACACCTTAGCAATCTTCTAAACTACCTTCCTATCACTTCAAAATGCTAATAAACATAAAAAACAAGCTTCCCATGCTCAAAAATGCTTTCCAACAAAAAATGATAGTTTTTTCACCTTTTTTCCGTCCAAACAAACACTTCTTCACGCTTTCCACTCCTACAACTCCCCTAACAAAGCTCTAAGTTAAGATTGAAACAATGTGCAATGGGTAAATGACGAGAGAAGGCAAATGCAATGCAAAAGCATACCTTGAACTCCTAGGGATGGAGTGGCAAACACAAAGGCACTACAAGGGAAACAAGAGAGCACCCAAAGACACTCTTGGAAGAGAAGAGGGAGCTTGTATTCCAAACTTGCGCATACAACAATGAAGACCAAAGTTAACCATTTGGCCTTTTATGCAAGTCATCTTTTGAAGGGAGGGCCAACCCTTTTTCTTTTTGCACTCTCTCTTTACATTCACAAGGCTTATGGACCCATAGGGTGTTGCAAAATATATTTTTGTTTATTTTGTGTTCAACCACAATGATTTAGGACAATCATTTAACTCCTATTTGACCCGAACCAACTCAATGATGTATTGCATGATGTTCCAACCACCGAACTAGTTTAGGATAATCACATATAAGTTCAAGCCAACCCGGTTTAGAAATTTACTGGTATATGACCTGAACTAGCCCAAAAATTAAAGTTAAATAATTAAGCAACTAGGAAACACATCGATTACAACCAACCATCGGGATGGTCATTAATTATTTCTATTGCGGATTATATTTATGTTTATTTTTGTTCAACCATGTTGGTTTAGGATAAGTAGATAAATCTTGTTTAACTTGAACCAGCTCGGTGATATATTACATGATGTTCCAAGCACTGGGTTGGTTTAGGACAATCACTTTAATTCCAAGCTAGTCTGGTTTAGAAATTAACTGGTATATGACCCAAACCAGCCCAAAAATTAAACCTAACTGATATTTAGCTACTTAGGAAGCACAACAATTTCAACCAATGGATTGGTCATCAATCAGACAATAACAATATACTTTTATTTCTTTCTATTGCCAAATATACTGCTATTCAACCACACTGGTTTAGGACAATCACACAACTGGTGTTTTGATCTGAACCAGCACAATGACATATTGCATGATGTTCCAACCACCGGGCTAGTTTAGGACAATCACATTAAGTCCAAGCCAGCCCAGTTTAGACATTAAAAACTTAAACTATTGCAAAACTCAATCACAGACAACCACGTCGAGTTGTCTCTACATGAGGCAAGTTGTTGGGCGGCAAGAGGAGGATGCACTTATGATATTCAAAGATTTGCAAGGTGAGAGGTGAAACATTTTGAAAGTGCATGAAGGAGCAAAATTTTCAGCCGTTGTGATTTTCCCCCTCCAATGATACACGTAAGCAAAATTGGATATACTGGTTACCCTCAACAAGCACAATGTGGCCCAATTTGCTTCAAAATATAAATAGGCCAAAGGAATGCTATCGGGTTTGATGATGTATATTATGAAATGCAATGACCTTTGACATGCTTATGAGCCATATAGCAATGTATTACATGGAAAAAGAACCAATACAAAAGTATAAATAGTGTTGGATTTATTAGAAGATCTTTGCACATGCACATTTTCAAATTGTTCCATTCTAGGGTGAATCTAGATACCAATATCACCAACTATCAATGTTTTAAGACCACCATGTATTAGTCCCACTAGTTTGGCTTCCATTTTTTCAATTGGTTTTGGTTTTCAACAAAACAAGAAAAAGTTATGGAGCATGCCCACCCGATACAAGAGGATTCACAAAATAATTATTCGGGGTCAGAATCGATTCCCACCTTATCAATTCGCGTGTACATAATCTTAGCACAACATTGAACTCAAACCACATCTACTCTCAATTCCTTTGGTTGAGGAGAAGTTCACGTAGTGTACTTTTGAATGATTACTTGGTTGCATCTATGTGCAGAACAAAATTTTGATGTTTTCGAATAAATTGTTGTATGCTACTCTCTTCAACATGCATACTTCACATGCAACATAGCACTTGTAATGCTTAACGGTCTAGTTCCAAATCTTTATTCCATGTTTTTTTGGTCTCATGTTCAAGATTAGAAGACAATGTTTGTCCGATTCCGTTGAGCAATGCATAAGTTATGAATCAGGCAAGATACCTATATACAAAAAATGCCTTAGCCTCACCAAAAATGGCTACACCCAAGCAAACATTGACCCTTCATAAGACTATAATATATTGCACTTACAAATCAAAATTCTTCATAGAACAAGTGAAAAAAAAAAGAGGAAAGGGAGTTTATAAGCGACTTTAAACAAATTATGAGTAAATGAGAAATCTAAATAATAATAATAACTTACATGTATATTTATGTCCATCTAAGAGCATACGCATGTCTTGCCTCATTGTGCTACAATTAATCTATTAATTCGAATTTTGTCATAATTTTAGATTTGTCCTTTGCTTCATGAATACATGCAAACATGTCTGATGCTTCTTTGGACATTTTGATCGTTGCATTTGTCCTACTGCATCATTCAAAATGTCTTGCTTTATATGCCTTGTTGTCTATCTCGTCTTTGGCAATGCAAGGCAATTGGGAACCTTGGAGATTCCATGTGATTGTGCCATTTAGATTACCATTCATCTTGTAGAACAAAGGTAGTCATAGTTTTCCTTTAAAATTTGGCCTATTGGTTCCAAGTTGATTTTTCTTATGGATTCCATGATCATGGGACATGTGGGTATGATGTTTACTTCATTTATACATATACATGCATGCATGCTTACATACACATGGACCTCAAATATGTGTCTCGTGTTGCAAGTTTTGCTCCTTGCTTTTTTATCAATTACAAGGGTGACTTGCTTATTGTTTTGCAAGGTTGGTCTTTGTGAGCAAGGTGATATCCACAAGATCTACAAGCATCTACTATTGTTGACCAACCCCACATGTTTGATTTCTCGTTGAAGTCACCATTCATCTTCATTGTGTATCGAAGGCCAATTTTATGGCATCCCTCCTTGTTACTATTTGATGCCTTCTATTTTGCTACTGTTAACAAGGGACCCATGAATGGAGTTGCTGCAAAATTATCGTTCTTGTACTCTATTTAGAATGTTTGTAGCTGAGGTTGCCATGCTCTCATCTCTATGAGGTGGATTTTGGACATGGTTGCTTGTATGGGTGCATTTCTACACATTGGACCTTCTAAATGCCTTTAAGACATGTACTCTTTTTTGGTGTCTCTTAAAAAGGATGCAAGAGTACTCTATATTTCTAGCATCCTACAATAGATCTTGAGAGGGAGACTAGCTAGCTTCCAAAAGCTTTATATATACCTTCAAAAAGTGCCTACTTCAGATCTTCCAAGCTAAAGACGTGGAGATTTGAGTGTTCACCTCCTCTCCTTTGTGAGAACTTAAGAGAAGCTCAACTGTGTGAGAAGTGTGGAGAAGAGAAAAGAGAGGAGATGAGAGGCAAAAAGCTCAAGCACTCCTTTGGGCAGTTCTTCTCAAGAGTCCACCTTGGAGCTAAAGGCTCAATCGACACCATCGCCTAAAGATAGGCAAGACCTCATCATTGGAGCCTTCTAGGTAGATTTTCCAATGCTTGAAGACCTCATGACTGGGGTAGTACAAGCAGTACTAACAGCCCTTGATGTACTGCTGCTTCAAAGGTTCTCTACTTACTATGTTTTGCCGCCTCTGCTTGCAACAGTATGACCCCTAGCAGACCAAGTCAAGTTCTCAAATGAGCACTCACAAGCAGTGCAAGCAGCACTCGGTTACTCATGGGAGTATTCAGTAGCAGCAAAAAGAATTGCAGTAACATGCAAAGAGCTCAGAGTCCACCTGGCCCAAAACGGAGGGCTCCCACCCTCTAATAAATACTCCACAAACTGCCTGAAAAACCAAGACCCAGCTAATCTCGTTTAGCTTCACAAATCCAATTGTCTTTTGGAACAATAGAAAACTCAGTTGAACATCATCACAAACCCATACTCCACTAGCAGGGCAGAAATGAGCAGTTTCTCATATGAAAGTGCTATGAAGCTACCAAGAATGATGAGGACTTAGAATATGAAACTCAAGCTTTAACCTTGCTTTAAAACGAAATCTCTCTATACCGAGCTATGCATTAAAGAACACAAAGCAATATAGATTTCAAGGAGGATAGTTATTAGACAAATTCTTCTGTGAACAGTTTTGTAACCTTCTCATTTCCAAGTTTGCGAGAGGTAGCACAAGGGTTTGATAGTCTAGAATTGTCGTTTTTGACAATCCACTGTATCCCCTTGGATAATTGTCTCAGCTTCTCATTATATATTTTTCAATGCTGTGGTCAAAATACTAAACGACACAGACCATCGGAATCTTCCTCTCCCTAGATAATCTAGGAGAGACATTCTTCTGTTCTGGTTAAGGAGTGTTAATCAGATACCAAAACTAGCAAACAAGTTGAAAGCTAGTCTCCTGTGATTATAAGAAGCCCACCATTGATATTCAAAATGCCAATGCATAAGCACTAATTCTCACTGTTAGCTGTCTTTAGTCTATATGGGAAGAACCATAACAGGTCTTTGTCCTAGTGTTTGGGGCGTTTGGAAAAATCTGGAGCTCATCCATCAGTTGGGTCTGAAGAATGGTTCTTAGATGAAACATGGATAGAGGAAAGTGCTTATAGCTAGTGCACTGCTTGGCATTTGAGCACTAAGAATGAGCAGCTTTCTGACAGGCTTAACTTCCTCACCTTCCCTGCCTTGCATTTTAGCTGCCTCGACGTCCAAAAGATGGCATGAGGGATACCCCTATCCGAATTTCAGGCAAGTACAAAGCTGAGTTCAAAGCTTTGCCTATGGGCAATATGAGATTAATTTTAGCAAGACTTCCTGTTCTACTGCATAGCAGTTGGCAAAAATGAAATAATCTTAGCTGGATTTCCTACGGCATAACAATATTAAAGTCTGTCAATACAGGGTTTTTGGCCCTACAAGGGTCCGTAGTGATGGATAGGTAAGTTTTTTTGCTAATGTTGCCCATCCGAGTTCTTCCAGTTCTTTTGGTCAACTTGACCAGGTTTAGTGGTTGTTTAAGGCGTTCTAATCTGCTCCTAATGTGTTGTTAGGGTCAAGTTTTTGTCCTCTTGTGGAGGTTTTAAATATTTGTCTTTTATAGGGTATTTCTCTCTAGAGATGGAGGCTCTCTTTGTCTCTTGTATGACACCACTCTTGCCAAAACAGCCATGTTCCCACTTTTATTTAATGCCCCGTCCCACTTTTATTTAATGGTCCATCCACACACACACACACACACTTTCACCTCTTTTCTCTAGTCTCTTTCACTCATCTAGCAGAGCCAAAAAACCTAGGGAGGCTCAAAAGGAAACAACGTGATAAGATAGAAGGTGAAAGACAAGCACTATCATTCCATTAGAGGATGTTTTCATAAATAGGTAAGTGCAATTTTTTTCAATACCCATGTCATCAATCCATTGTCGCAATCTACTCTACCAATCACATAATTTCACTTACTATCCTTTGGCACCACATTTCTCAACAACCCCAAGCTACTTTACACTTAGACTTATAATGACATTCCAAAAGGCAAGGCCTTGGTGCAATCCCACCTTGTTTGTACTTGTCTTTTGGGTAGGTATTGCCAACCTGCAAACCTACTATTGGTTTCAGCAGTGTGCTATCAAATTTTTAATTTACATTTAGAGCTGGGGCACTCGCCCACTCAAAGGTATTTTTTTTCTTCTCACACTCAGCACAGCCTTGAAAATATAGGTTCAAGACTTTACTGTCTCCTATTCTATAGTTCTTGTCCTATTGACATTCCAAAAGGCAGGGCCTTGGTGCAATCCCACCTTGTTTGTACTTGTCTTTTGGGTAGGTACTGCCAACCTGCAAACCTACTATTGGTTTCAGCAGTGTGGTATCAAATTTTTAATTTACATTTAAAGCTGGGGCACTCGCCCACTCAAAGGTAGTTTTTTTCTTCTCACACTCAGCACAGCCTTGAAAATATAGGTCCAAGACTTTACTGTCTCCTATTCTATAGTTCTTATCCTATATCTTAAAGCCCATCAACTTCAGACTTAACACCAATCAACTTCAGTATCCGCAAACTCTAGCACTAATGGTTTCTCCTAATTCCGCCTTTTGCACTAATGGTAAACCGTAGCAGTACTAATTTCCTCCTAATTCATTTTCTGCTCACAAAAGCTCTTGACTTAAAAGAACTATGTACCCAAGAAGCTCTTAACTTCAAAGAACTGTATCTTACGGCCGATCAACTTCTTATCCTAAATCTTACGGCCCATCAACTTTAGTCAACCGCCAATCAACTACAGTGCAAGCTCTAGCACTAATGGTTTCTCCTAATTCTGCCTTTTGCACTAATGGTAAACCATGGCAGTAATAATTTCTCCTAATTTATCTTCTGCTCACAAAAGCTCTTAACTTAAAAGAACTATGTACCCGTGAAGCTCTTACTTTCAGACCCTACAACCCATCACTTCTGTCAAACAGTTCAAAAAATAGTGAGGACAGCCTGCATAATAGAGGGGAACTATAGAAGTAAAAAATGGTAAATAGCCTCAAGCCTCAAACTTATAAATTTGCAGTTTATTTGATTTAAGAAATAGGCTAACAACTCCTTAACTGTCATTAGCATCAGATGCAATCCTTTTTGGTACAAAAACCAAAAGGTCATGATTGGCCTACCCTGACCTTGTGGACAGCCATACGGTATGAATGTTGCTTTCCATTAGCAGCAATTATCAAACTCTTTTGTACATCTATCCTTAATTTAGCTGGTACTACGACCAACAATATGAGGCGCATACATGTTACATAAAAATGTTGATAACCTCCAGCTAACAAAAATGATCAATTGCAGCAATAAAGCTGAACAATCAAAAGCTTACATCCTTCACTGTGACAATGCCACAGCTCTCCACATTCAAGAACTATCAGTAAAATCTGCATCAATCACATCATCACCACCAGGTGGCTTTGAAGAACCATCCGCTCGAGGCCCTGCAGCACCCTCAGGTGCACCAGGGGACGCTCCTGCTCCTGCTTGACTATACATGGCTTGGCCAATTTGCATCACCTCTTGATTAAGTGCTGCTATAGAATCTTTAATGGCTTGTGTTGATCCTCCTGCGACTGCATCCTTCAATTCTTTCACTTTGGCTTCAACTTTCTCCTTCACAGGTGCTGGGACCTTATCACCCAACTCTGTCAACTGTTTCTCTGTCTGGTAGATTAGTGAGTCAGCCTGGTTTTTGGTATCAATAGCCTCTCTCTTCTCTTTGTCTTCTTTGCTGAATTTCTCTGCCTCATTGACCATCCGTTCAACCTACAAATTGATCCAATAGAAGCAAGACCATTTCAGTGCAATTCCGCTAGAAACACCTCGATGGATAAACCCTTCATGATATGCAGTTTCCTCACATAATAAAAATTCCAGCACCCAAAAAAAAAAAAAGGGGTTTGAAAGCATGAACTAGTATACCTCATCCTTGGGTAATGTACTAGCACCAGTGATAGTTATATCTTGCTTCTTGCCGCTGCCTTTGTCTATTGCTGTCACAGATAATATGCCATTTGCATCTATGTCGAACTTCACCTCAATTTGGGGAACACCTCGTGGCGCAGGAGGAATGCCCTCCAGTCGGAAACTACCTAGAGACTTGTTATCTCTGACAAACTCACGTTCACCTTGTAGAACATTGATTTCCACACTCGTTTGTCCATCAGCAGCAGTGGAAAAAACTTCTGATTTTGAAGTTGGTAAAGTAGTGTTTCTGGGGATAATCTTGGTCATAACACCCCCAAGAGTTTCCAATCCAAGTGATAGAGGACTGACATCCAGGAGAACAATATCACTTACTTCGCCTGCCAAAACACCAGCCTGGAGAGAATGCCAATGTAATATGAGGATCAAGAGATATAAACAAAATAAGCTTTTGCTCAGTGAAGGATACCAGATTTCAAAATGTAAACCCCAACATAGACAATTTGCTAAGCTCGCCACAAACCTGCACAGCAGCACCAAGGGCAACAACTTCATCTGGGTTGACAGTCACATTTGGATCCTTGCCAGTCATTCTTTTGACCAGCTCGACAACTGCAGGAATTCTAGTGGAGCCCCCCACGAGAATGACCTCCTTCACATCACTAAAACTGAGTTTTGCATCCTTGAGTGCATTCTCGACAGGGGTGCGGCATCTGCAAAGCAAATGGAAGGGGACAGACATCAATGCATTGATAGTAAAGTCATTACTGCACCCCAGCATTCAACTGGCAATAACCATACCTGTCAAGCAGATCTGAACATAATTCTTCGAATTTGGCTCGTGTAAGGCTACAGTCAATATGCTTTGGTCCATCAGCAGTAGCAGTGATAAAGGGCAGGCTGCACGATAATCAAAAGACAAAATTGTGAACCTCATAAATACAGAAGATTCATAAATACATGGCAGCATATGAGACAAATGATCTTTAATAGTCTAGAAGATGTTAAACAAGTCTTTTGTTTCTTAACAAGCAGCCAACTTGAACAAGGAAAAAGCTAAAATAAGAGTTCCAGGATCATACATGTCATCTATCAAGATGAGTCCAGGGACATGCCCAAACTCATCCTCTTAAAACACAACATAATGCAGTCTCAATCTCATGATAGTCACCCATGAGGTTGAAACCATAAACTCCATCACGCATAGCAGGGACAATCAAACATGTTCACTGCAAACTTCAGCACAAACTGGCATACTACATTTCAACTACCTTTAGTAGCCATCCTGATTTTTAAACTCTTTACATACATTCCAAAACAATACCATCACAACCCACAAACTGCAAAAGAGCCAACCTTATACTTGTCTGTGTCAACGATGAAAGTTCCATTTTAGCTTTCTCAGCCGTTTCAGTCAAGCGCTGCAAAGCCTGCTTGTCTTTGAGTAGATCAATACCTTCCTCCTTCTTAAAGTTAGCTGACAACCAATCTACAATACGCTGCAGAAACAGAACCCAATGACCCCTCAATTTACGTTCACCTGACTCTACAGCTTTAGTCGATAACATGCTACTAGCGTAAATCAAAAAATGGAGACTTACCTTGTCGAAATCATCCCCACCAAGATGAGTGTCTCCAGAAGTAGACAGCACCTCAAAAACACCGTCACCAACCTCCAAAACTGCAGAACACCAAGGAGATAAAATACTTCATTTAATTGAGTAGAAAAACTGGAGTCCAGACACCAAGAATGTCCATCATGCAAAAGACGCACAGCATAAATTGCATGGTTTTGGCTTCACTGCTTTAGCCAAAACATGATACAGCCGTGCAAAAACCGGAGTTCCTATCAATTTTCCAGCTAAAATCAAGCCACGCTGCGTACACAAAGAATAAATTACCAAACATATACTGCCTATCGATCCGAAGAAGCTTGATGCCATTCCAGTAGGAGTAACATCTAATACCAGATCCCTTGACATATTAACATAGACCAAGCGCACATTGAGGGATTTACGGAGAACGAGAAAGAACATACCAGAAACATCAAAGGTTCCTCCGCCCAGGTCGAAAACAAGAATAGTTTCGTTGCTCTTCTTCTCGAACCCGTACGCCAAAGATGCAGCGGTTGGCTCGTTAATGATACGAAGAACTTCGATACTGGCAATTCGACCGGCATCTTTAGTGGCCGTTCGCTGTGAGTCGTTGAAATATGCGGGTACTGTTATCACCGCTTTGTTGACTTTGTCGTTCAAAAACTTCGACGCATCATCTACAAGCTTCCTCAAAACCTGAAATACGCAAGCAGCAACCTGAATCAGCGAATGCCAAAAATGGATGTTGCAGAGAAAGAAAGAGGCATCAAGCAAAGCAGCTCGCTTACCTGAGCCGAGATTTCTTCCGCAGCAAACTGTTTGCCAATCGCAGGACAATCCAATTTCACATTCCCATTGGTATCTCTCAAAACCTTGTACGCAACTTGCTTCGACTCGTCGTCTACCTCCACCATCTTCCGGCCAATGAATCTCTTCACGGAAAAGAAAGTATTCTCGGGATTGACGACAGCCTGGCGTTTGGCGATCTGTCCAACCAATCGATCCCCGGTTTTGGTATAAGCGACCACAGAAGGGGTGGTGCGCTGGCCCTCGGCGTTGGTGACGATGGTGGGCTTGCCACCCTCCATAGCGGCGACAGCGGAGTTGGTAGTGCCGAGGTCGATACCGACTACTTTCTCGCTGACGACGCGGAGGGGGCGGGTACGAAGGGAGGGGAGGGAGGAGGAGGAGAGGTGGAGGCGGAGTTGGGAGGAGCGAGGGAAGAAGGAGGATTTGTAGGAGCCAAGGAAGGAAGAGCGAAGGGGATGGGAGGAGGGGGGGTGGAGGGAGGGGGAGGAGGAAGCCATAGCTGGGGAATTGAGAGCGTGGGCTGAGGCAGCCATAGCTATGGAGCAAAAGAAGCAGGCAATGCAAAAGGGAAGAAGAAGAAGAAGAAGAAGAAGAGTGTGTGAGTTATTTGGGTGAGGGCGTGGCTTGTTGTGGGTCGCATATTTTCTAGCCCTTCTCGCCTTTAGATGCTTCTCGAATCTAGGTCTTTCTCTCTCTCTCTCTCTCTCTCTCTCTCTCTCTCTCTCTCTATCAAGTGTATGTGTAGTGTGTATGTCTCTCTCTCTGGTTTTGTATAATCCCTCTGTCTCTCTCTCTCTCCAAGTTTTGTATAACCCCTCATGCCCTCCGTGAGTTCTTGATCCTTCACATCATCCTCACATTGCTCACACGACTTTCCCCCACTCAACATTGCTCATCGCTCGTCAACAATCCTGTAGACAGCTTGCCACAACGCCTGTCATAGCATTCGGGAGCTAGTGTTCCCCACGACCTACCTGCCTCCTCTCTCGTCCTAGCCCATCCCTCGCGACTAGATCAGCCTTGAACCTATAGTGGTATTGGGTGGCTGCAACAGAGCTGGCCCAAAAATGCCCGCAAACAGATTGATATGTTTTCGGTCTCCCGCCTGTTACCACCACCACACTCAATTGCCAATTTGTGGTAGCATTATTTTAGGGGGTTGCTAGTGGGAACATCCCAAGCTTTCGAAAATATTGCCAAAAAGTGACATTTACACCTAGCATTGAGTGGGAATGCACTCTTACAGATCAGCCCTGCACCCAAGCTTCGGCGAGCAAAGGGCGACCAAGGTTGGTTCCCCATCAAGTTTGGGCAGTGGACATGTTTGCCACATCAGCTCATGGCCCCGCCCCCAAGCTTGGGCGGCTAATAAAATTAGCTTAGTGCTTCAAAATGCTCTAAACAACCAAAGAAACTGAGTTGCAATGCTTTCAACACCACCAAAACTTACAAAGATGGTGGAACATGAATTTAAATACATAGTGTACGAAGGTCATTTTGGTTGTCTCCAAGAGGGCTCCAAAAGGGCATCCCTTGGCACCTTGTTTCGTGGAACCATTACTTGCAACAACTTTGATCTCAAGGCGTGAGAGCAATAGAGTGCTTCCTCGCTTTACAGTCAACCAATGCAAAGATGTGATCAACCTCCAAGGGGAGAGGCATACCTCTTGCATTTTCCCATCACACTTCAACCAACACTCGCTATGCGGGGAGCTTCTTTGTGAAACCTTGTTGCTAGCTACGTTGAAGCATCTGTAAGCAACCTTGTCACCCGTGCCACATCAGTTTTCGCGATGTCAACCAACACCCTACTAGTTGTATTGGAGCTCCTGTAAGTAGCCTTTTTTTTTTTTTCCTTTTAATAAAGCAAAAAGAGTCAACTTGTATTCCAAACTGGTTGGTCATCTAAAAGGGGCATCTAAAATGGGTTACACCCGTGGCCTATGCTATTAGAGCAGGACTCACCCAACGAGCAGCCATTTGCTCACTAAAAGCACTGATTCACTCTCCAAAGACTTATTCTTCGCCCAAATTGTGCTTACATCCTCCAGCAAGCTCTTGATCATACCCAACACAGACGCCTGAATCACCTGCTAAATTGCAGTGATCATCGAAGTTAGACCTTTTGTCTCAACCAAAAAAGTCTTCCTCCAAGTCACCTAGTTCGGGAATACCCGCTTTCCTAATTGCCAATCTTTCACATCTCTATATTCTCAAAACCATAGGGCATACCTAGCAGAGATGTTTTACGAATTCTATTGCTCCTTTGCACAACACACAAACTAGACTAATTTGCATCCATCTGGCAAGTCTCCCTCGCACCAGCAAACCCATCACCATAACTTTACATACCTGGAACGTAAGCTTGCTTGCTACTCCTTCCTTCCACAAGTTGCAAAATCTATCCCTCCACCAAGAAACACCTCTACGTACACCCCATTTGGTATCCAGCTTGCCAAAAATTCCTTCTTTCACCATCATGGTTCTGTACACCTCCCTCGCCGAAGCTTTCAATAGCAATGCCTTGCCACCTAATCACCATTGTTTCCCTTGCCAGTCAGTAGATGAAATAACATTCGAGGGCCACTCCTGAGGAGTTCCTACAATCATTGCTTGCATCAACATCTTCTCTGCCTCATTCAATCAAAAGTGAGCACAAATATATGGTATAGATTTCCAATCAGCCTTTCTATCATCGCAAATGTCCTTCCACTGCTGAATGCCTTTTCTATGCTCACAACTATCTCCGCCAACGGCTTTTGATCCTTCATCATAGCCCAGCTCCACCACATCGGCTCCATTAAACTGGCATCACCACGAATACCATTAATTCCCTCCCTCCCCCCTGAATTGAAAATAAATATAAGTTAAATGCTCCCCCCCCCCTCGCCACCTTTTTTTTTTTTTTGAAACATCACCCTAAGCTAGATGCCCCCAAAAAATTAATCCCCCTCCCTTATGGCGTTGCCACCCATCCCCTTATCTCGCCTCTCTCGCCACGTTGCCTCTTTGCCTTGCCACCCTCCCCTACTCTTCTCTATTTGTCTTGTCTCCCCTCCTTCCCAACCTTCCCCGCCATCCTTCACTCCTTCCCTTCTCACTCCCATCCTCCCCTGCCTTCACTCACACCTTTCCTTCTCGTCTCAGCCTCCTCGCCGACCTCTCAATCCCCTCTCCTCCCTCTCTTAGCCCCCTCTCAGGTCCTCTCGCCTCAACCTCCACCTTTGAGCTGCCTCTCTTCCCCCTTGCCTCATGCATTGCCTCCCTCATCTCCCTTCCCCCTCCCTCTCAGCCGCCACTTGTGGACTTCGTTCTACGACTAGTTGACAGACGACACCGTCTGTAGGCTTTCCAGAAGTTGAAGCGATGCATGCATAAGGCAGACGCCGCATGTTAGCTCTTCTAGCCTTGTTTGCCATTGTGGAAGCTCGAATCCATTTTCTGCCTAGGTTTTGGTATGATGATAGGGTGCATCCTACCTTGGAAAGATGAGTGTGCCTGTCCTCTCCTCCTCATCCCTCATTTCTATCCATTCCAATTAAGCTAGCTGATGCTCTATCTACTTGCATTAGTTTAGATACATTAAGTTACTTTATTTGGTAAAGTTAGATTTGGTTAAAGGATGTTCAGTTATGTTAGTTTAGTGAAGTTAGATTTGGTTGTAGCAGGCTACGTTAATAACATGTAGTGTGCATCAAGTCTAATACATAAATTAATGTAATTTTGAAGTTGTACATTAAATTTGTTTTTTAGAATGTGATTTGGAATCATGTCGAGTGAGCAAAGTAGAGCCATTATGTAACTAAAGGAAAGTAGAACCTATATGTTAAGGCTATTGTTTTTTGGCCTATTTTTTAATACAAAGCCCCTATTTTTTAGGCCACTATCATGAAAAAAATAGGCACTCAGTAGGCTCTTCTTCTTCCTCTAGTCTTCAGTTTGTTTTGCACTAGTAGCATTCACCCCTCCTCTCATAACTCCTACAAGCGCATCAAGTGGAGACTTTTAGGGGGGAAGCCTCCTCAATTTTTGTGAAAGGCCTGCACCCATTCCCTTAGCATTGAGAATAGCATATGGAAATATGCTTCTTAATCTCTCTCTCTTTGTTTGTCTTTAGCATATGGAAGCTAAGATTTAAAACTCTTCCACTCTATTTCTTGAGGGATTCGCTCTAAAAACCATATAACTCCTTTTTGTAAGTATAATTCTCATCATGGCATGGTCTATCTTACATATTCCTTAGTGGACCCCACATATAAAGGGCCCTTTCATGAGTACCTCTATGGGGCGAATTGTCAATGCCCTATGCAGTGTACGACACACCCCATCCTCTATGTGTGTGTGTGCACGTGCGTGCGTGCATGCGTGCGTGTGTGTGTGTGTGTAATTCCCTAACAAAAAGTTTGAATTAAGGAGCACCATACAAAACCATTTTTTTATTAACAAACATGGAAAAACACTTTTTAATCATTGATCATTTTGATTCATATGTTGACTTACCTAGCTTTTGAAAAAACTTCCACTTCCCACAATACTCACGTGGTACTTTGAAGCACTAATCCATTTGTCCATGGCACCATAACAAAACCATTTTTTATTAACAAACATCGAAAAACACCTTTTAACCATTGATCATTTTGATTCATATGTTGACTTACCTAACTTTTGAAAAAACTTTCACTTCCCACAATACACAAGTGGTACTTTGAAACACTAATCCATTTGTCATGGACTTGTTGAACCATGAAAATTTTGCTACATTGTTTCAACAACTCATGTGTAAAGGTCATTAATGTGCATATTGCATGTGATGGCGCATAGGGGCAAAAATTAGTCCCACATGCACTCAAGCATAATTTGGGCCCATTTATTTGTTTGTTCATGATTAAGAAAGGTTAAATGATACATTTTATGCATATCTTATCACTCTCATGTTTGGCCTTTATTAATGTACTAAAGAGCAAAATGCAAGACGAAAGATGGTCCCCTACTTATACATTCTAGGGTTTCTTTGTTCTGCTAGTAAATACTCTCATACACAAGGAGGAAAATAAGGATGCAATACTTCAGAATCGCCAAGCTTCATTTAACAAATTCGAAAACCTTTGTAAGCAAAATAGGACCCAATATAGCTTGGCTAAAAAACGTTTTAATTTATCTATACATGTGTGCATGTATGCGTATGTGCACGCTTGCATGCATGTGGGGGGGGGACTGCGTATCCACATGGACACATGCATGTGCATTCATGTGTGTGTCTGTGGGCATGCACATGAGCATGCTCGTCTACACACCATGTTTTCTACAAATCTTGTCAACTAACCTTAGTCCCGTGATCTGGGCTATCCATTTGCTCATATTGTTGGTATATCCATATCCCATGACTGCTCCCACCATGATATCTCCTCTGGTTGTTGAAGTACTATCCCAATTGTGCCTTCATCCTTTAACCTATTGGATGCTCCATCAAACGTGAATATTGCCTCATATTATGACAAGTACCAATGGTTAGCACATAACTTGATCAAAATATCTCTCAATACTTTCCTTTCACATGCACACAATATTTCATTGTCAAACATATAATTACATAACATTGACTCACATTGAATGCTCATGTGAATACGCGAAAAGAGTGATTTGAATATCTTAATGCTCTAGATTCTCGTCTTGACCTAGCATAGTAAGGCTTAATCTTATGAAAAAATTCATGGGCAGAAAACCATTTTCTAAAACTTTAGCTACCTAGATAGTGTTATTGCATCCTACATCAATGATTTATATTGGTCCTTTCCATAAACATTGTGTGACAGGAAATGCTCTCAGACCCTATAAATTCTTGAAAATACAACAACCACTATACAAAAATACGCATGGACTTTCAAAACTCAAAAACAGAAGAGATAGGACAAGCATGCTGGGTGCAATCTCCCCCCATAGGAGTGGCGCTATCCTTCCACCTCCTATGTATTTGAGTTATGATTGGATAGCATCCAATAAAAAATCATAGAAGCTTCATGTACATCTCAAATTGTGAAAAAGCCCCACAAGTCACGTCCAAACTAGCTTGCTTTTTCTAAAAATACAGTTGTAGTTTCCTAATATAGTTAATACGCTTAGGCTAAGCCTTTAATGATCAAGATTTGAAATATGTACATAAGCATTTGTAACATCAAAATTAGGCTTAGCCTAGTTCATCCCCGCATCACTGGAGTTGCACCTATGTGCCAAAAATATGTCAAATCATGCCACCAAATGCCATTGTCTGATCACTTAGTCCCCCTTAATTCACAACAATCAATAATAATGAAATATTTCAAGCATAGACTAACCTTGTAATTATCGCCACAATTAATCTACCTTTCAGTATTTTAGCAACACAAAATCAATAAATCACAGATGGAGGGTGCACATATGTGAAGACTTGTCATCATATGGTGCACACATGCCACACGTACATAAAATCGCACGGATAGTGCACAAATGCTACACATACCGTCATAGTGTAAGTGGTGCACACAATGCCACACACTCATATAATTGTAGCCATATATCTAGCCATGTAGGAGCACATATGCATCACTACAAACAACGAGCACACGTGCATCAGTTGCATGACAAAAATGTTGGATCTCACTCAACTTAATACTGGAGGATTAAATTAATGGGATGATTCCAATTATCATAAAATCCCACTTTCTTGAAATTGCAATTGCCCTCAATTATGAGACAAACATCTAGTCAATAAGTCAAGGTATTGGGTAAAATATTGCTCGGGCATCCACTTAGCATCCTCAGCGAGGTGATCCTTAATGTAACAAGATAAGTGGGATAGAAATTTCCACATCTCGTATCAGTGATTTGTCTATCCATCATTCGGTCTAGCTCTTACAACTCTATCTCTCCTTGGAGAAAAGGTGCATCCTCTATAACAGGTCAAGTCATTGGATCTCCATGGAAAGGTCTTAAGAGGTGCACATGAAAAAGGAATTGTGAATGTGCCAATGTGGGGGTAATTCTAGTTGATAGGCATTGTCATTAATATGCTCCAAAATCTTAAAGGGACTATAGGATTTATTGGCAATCTTAACTGCAAGATGGATCTCAACACTCTTGAGTCGACGCTTCTCAATACATAGCATGACTAGGTCACCTTCAACAAATACCACTCACATTCTATCCTTGTTTGCTCATGCATTGTAGATAGCCCGAGTGTGCTCGATGTTCTTATGAAGAGTAGTCAAAATGCTAGAAAATTTGTCAGTGATTTGGTCATCAACCTCTACTTGATGCCTCCTTGATGTGAAAGACAGGTCAACGGAGTAGGAATGGTCTTGCCAAAGACAATTTGAAATGGAGATTGGCCTGTAGTAGTGGATTCTTTAGTATATTTGTAGGCAAATTGTAAAATGTAAAAATGTTTGTCCCATTTGCCTAGTTGAGAGATACGTACCTATGTAACATGTCACGAATAGTATTTTGTGTGACCTCGGTACAATTGGACTCGGGATGAAAAGTGATGGAGAAGTTACTCATCAATCCTACTCCTAAGAAGTGATGGACCTCCCTCCCCCTAAGGAGTAAAGAATGCTCAGAGAGACCTTGCATCCTAGGTGATGTGTAGCAGTGGGCAGTGCATAAAAACAGTGAGGTTGGACAACTCAAGTAAGTTGTCATCTATTCTTTGCTCGCCTTACAAGCTAGTTGGTCTCTGTTCTAGAGGGTCTATTTTGGTAGTTCATTGATTATTGCCATGGCATCAATGGAAAGATATTTCTTATCATGTCTTCCAAGAGAAGCAAATAGAGGGTGCGAGATAAGAAATATGAAAAGGTTGGTCAAGGCACAAGGAACAGATTGCGGGTCGAGGAATGCAATGGCACAGTATCAAAACTACAATGGAAGACACTTTTGCAACATTTGCACATGGAGAAACAATGAGAACAAAGAATAGTCCTTACAGAGCAATAGTAGGAAGTGGTTGCAAATGCATGCCATTGGAGCAAAGAACACGAGCTTAGATTAACTAGCTACAAAGAGAGTGACATTAGCTATGTTGCTATCGCTTGAAACACAAAATAAACTGGTTGGGCACACAATGTCAAAGATGTTGTCAATCAGAAGGACCAACATGGCTAAAATTGGTGTACACAGAGCCGAAGCAATGCACGATCATCCCAATTTGGAATAAGAAGGATATCTTCAGAAAGCAAATGAGACACAAGAAGTTGGATGAGCACATCATACACATGTTGGATACAATGTAGGTCAGTGGTTGCCTAAACCAACCCAGTTGTTGTTTGTGATTGAGGTTTCGAATAGTTTAATTGTTTAATTTTGAAGCCGGGATGGCTTGGACTTAATGTGATTGTCCTAAACCAGTCCACCAGTCCTGTGGTTGGAACATGATGTGATTGTCCTAAACCATCTTAGTGGTTATTTGTGATGGAGTTTTGAAATGTTTAATTTCTACACAGGGTTATCTTGAACTTAATGTAATTGTCCTAAACTCAGAACCCATAAGATAGTGCTTCTAGAGTGTAAGGGCATGAACCATTGCGATGGGAAACACTTGCGGAAGTTGCAAATCTCAAAAACACAACAACCACTATACAAAAATATGTATGGACTTTCAAAACTCACAAATAGAAGAGACAAAACAAGGATGCTGGGTGCAATGTCCCCCCATAGGGGTGGTGCTCTCCTTCCACCTCCTATGTATTTTAGTTATGATTGAATAGCTTCCAAGCAAAAATCACCCTTATGTACATCTCGAATTGGGAAAACCCCCATGTGCCATTTCCAAACTAGCTTGCTTTTTCTTAAAATAAAAGCTATTTTTTCCTACTATAGTTAATACGCTTAGGCTAAGCCTCTAATGTTCAAAAATTGAAATATGTATATGAGCATTTGTATTGTCAAAAATTAGGCTTAGCCTAGTTCATCCCTGCATCACTGGAATTGCGCCTACATTGCAGAGTACAAGGCAAATCTCGTGTCCAATAGCACTTGAGTTGCACATTTCCATTGGCCTTGTGCGTGTTGCACATGTGTGCATTTTGGTTGCACAGCTAATGCAAGTGTGCTCATTGTTCAGAGTTATGCATGTGTGCTCCTACATGGTTGGATATATGGCTACGGTTGTATGAGTGTGTGACATTGTGTGTAGCACTTACACAATGAAGGTATGTGTAGCATTTGTGCACCATCCATGTGATTTTATGTATTTGTGGCATGTCTGTACCATCCATTGCATGTGTCACATATGTGCACCATCCATCTTTGATTTATTGATTCTGTGCCGCTAAAATACTAAAAGGTAGATTAATTATGGTGATTAATTACAAGGTTACTCTATGCTTGAAATATTTCATTATTATTGATTGTTGTGAATTTACGGGAAGACTAATTGATCGTGCGATGGCATTTGGCGCAACTCCAGTGAGACGGGAATGAAATAGGCTAAGCGTGCTTTTTGATATTACAAATGCTCATGTACAGATTTCAATTTTTGAACACTAGCCTAAGCATATTTACTATAGTAGGAAAAGAAAGCTATATTTTTAGAAAAAGCAAGCTATTTTGGAAGAGACTATGGGGCATTTTCCCAATTCGAGGTGTACATGAAGCTTTGCATAGAAGCTATTCAATCATAACTCAACTACATAGGAGGTGGAAGGAGAGCACCACTCCTACGGGGGGAGAGCATGCTTGTTTTATCTCTTCTATTTGTGAGTTTTGAAAGTCTGTGTGTATTTTCGTGTAGTGGTTGTGTTTTCGAGGATTCGCAAGTGGTAAAATTGGTAGCTATGAAGGCAAGTCTAATTGGAAACCTGGTAAGTCATGTGTCAATCAAAGAACAATGTACTTGTCACATGTTACAATTGCAAAGAGAAGGGTCACTACTCTTATGAATGCCTGAAAGACCCACTTGGTTCACGCAAGCCAATTACTCAAGAAAAGGATGCCACCAACAACAACAGAGGCAATGGAGGACGTACCAATGACTCTACCAATGGCAATGATCAATGTAACCACTCTATATGGATCAACTACACATCTCATGGGGGATATTGGATGGACAGCAACAGATGGATCTTTACTTCAGCCCATCTCAAATCTCCCCCTTCCCCTCTCTGGATGATATTGCTGAAGGATTCGAGGATGAATCATTCAAGCAAGAGGGCGGAGATTAGGATAACAACACCGAAGATGCTAACTACATCCCTTTAGGTAAGTGTTCTTTAGGTAAAAGTGCATCTCTTTTCTGTACCTCTTTGTTATGCATGACTGCACTATTGCCTAAAAAAGAACATAATGTTTTGTTTGATGATGGAAGCACCCATGACTTCATTTCACATCGTTTAGTTGAAGAACTAGGGCTTGCATCCATCAAAATGAAATATAAAGTCAAATCAACTTTTCAAGGATCGCATTATAATTTTTTGCAAATGGTTAAGGATCCTGGGGTGACTCTAGGGCCATCAGTTGAGAGATGAGATTTCCTAGTCACTCCTTTGTGCGAGCAAGATCTCATTCTAAGGATGCCCTGGCACATCGATCACAATGCCAAAGCTGACTATCTTGAGCACACCATTACCGTGAGTCAGGGCACTGAGACCATGACTTTAGAATGTGACAAGAACCTTCCCTCTTGGCCTTTACTGTCACACACCCGAGCTAAAAGATCTGTACGCAAATGTGAGAAGACATATCTTGTTATGGTCTCTCCCTCTCTCTCTCTCTCTCTCTCTCTCTCTCTCTCTCTCTCTCTCTCTCTCATATATATATACATATATATATAACTTACTTTATGGAAACCTTACCACCCAGTCTTCCTCAATCTAGACCCAAGGATCATTAGATTGACCTTGTCCTAGGTAGTGCACCGTTGTGCAAAGTGCCATATAGAGACAACCCTATTGATAGAAGATCTTTTGGAATGAGGCTTGATTGGACCTAGTAGTTCACTAGTTGCGGAACCCATTCTTCTTGTCAATAATAAAAATGGAACTTTTTGAATGTGCATCAATGATTGTGCCTTGAATAAAATCACGGTGAAGAATCGATACCCCATTCCAAGAGTCATGAGCTTCTTGAAAAGTTGAAAGGAGCCACAATCTTTAGCAAGATTTATCTTAAGTTAGGGTACCATTAGGTGAGAGTGTGCGAGCTTGATCTTTCCAAGGTTGAATATCTCGGTCACATTCTTTCTACTGAAGGCATTCGAGTAGATGCCAAGAAGGTAGAGATGATAGTGCACATGACATAGTCTAAAGACATCCATGAGTTACAATGTTTTCTAAGTTTGTGTAGTTTCTATTGTAGGTTCAATAAGAACTTCTTGCACAAGGCACATCTATTGAGAAAACTACTACGTAAGACTCCTGTTTTCTCCTGGGATGAGCAACATACTTTAGCTTTCCAGCGAGTTAAAGAGGCAATGACCCAAACACCAGTTTTAACCATGCTAGACTTCATGAGATCTTTCTTTGTCATGGTCACTAATGCTAGTAGACAGGGTTTTGGGATTATGCTCGTGCAAGAAAACCATCCAATTGCATTCGAGTCATGTAAGTTGAAACCAACGGAGCCAAACTATTCCACACATGAAAAAGAGTTAGCCGTTGTGGTTCATGCCCTAAACTCTACAAGCACTATCTTATGGTTTCTGAGTTACTCATTAAGACCGATCACTAGAGTCTTAG
This sequence comes from Dipteris shenzhenensis, assembly GCF_047967505.1. Classification (NCBI taxonomy): domain Eukaryota; kingdom Viridiplantae; phylum Streptophyta; class Polypodiopsida; order Gleicheniales; family Dipteridaceae; genus Dipteris; species Dipteris shenzhenensis. The sequence goes on from NC_141596.1 coordinate 37,998,259, forward strand.
ACATCTCCTTACTTAGTAGTGATCTCAAATCGGCACATTAAATGGGCTGCCTTTATTGATAGCTTTAAACCAATGATCCCGTATTGACTAGACAATGACAATGTAGTTGCCAATGCATTGAACTGACAACCTAGCAAAAATAATATCTCAGCCATTGAGGGTAGCCCTTTTGAGCCTATGAAGGAAACCTATGCCACTGATCATGACTTTTCAAAACTCTGGCATAAAATAAGGCAAGCCCATGCTAACCCTATTGCCTCATACTCCATCCACGATGACTACCTATTCTACAAAAAGCACAAGTGCATTATAACACCGTTTCATTGCTTAGTACTAGAAGAGGTGCATCAGCCACCCTACATTGGCCATAGAGGTGTCGCTTTGACATATCAAACTGTAATTCAAGAATTTTTTTTGCCAAGCTTAAAGTTGATGTTGTGTCTTTTGTTGCACAATGCCTAATTTCCTAGAATGTTAAGAGCTACAAGGGAAAATATCAAGGTTTGCATATGCCTTTACTAATCCTTGACGTTTCATGGGAATAGATCTCTATGGACTTCATTACTGGATTTCCTATGACTAGCACAAGTTTCGATACGATTTGGACTATCATTGATAGATTTAGTGATTAGGCTTACTTTATCTCTTGCAAGAAGACCTTGACAGCCGTACAAGCTACTCATTGATTCCTCAAGAACATCTTTGTACACCATGGCCTTCCGAAAGTAATTGTGTTAGATCGGGATAGTAAATTCTATAGTAACTTTTGGCCCACAATCTTTTACAAAGTTAGACTTCTCCATCACTTTTCATCGAGAGTCCAATGGTCAAATAGAGGTCATAAAAAATACTATTTGTGACATGTTACGTTGTTACGTCTCTGGTTAGCTAGGCAAATGGGACAAATATTTACACATTTACAATTTGCCTACAACAACACTAAACACTCCGCTACTATAGGCAAGTCTCCATTTCAAATTGTCTATGGCAAGACCATTCCCTATTTCGTTGACCCATCTTCAGCATCGAGTATAGGCTGCAAACCGACTCACTGATGATTTTTCCAGCATTTTGACTACTGTTTAAAATATTGAGCATGCTTAGGATGTCTACAATTCACAAACAAACAAGGGTAGAAAGAGAGTTGTATTTTCTAAAGGTAATGTAGTCATGCGACGTATTGAGAAGGACCGACTCAAGAGTGTTGAGACCCATCTTGTAGTTAAGCTTGCCGATCAATCCTATGATCCCTTTAAGATTTACCCCCACATTGGCACATTCACAATTCTTTTCATCTGCACCTCTTGATACCTTTCCATGGAGACCCACCAACTCATCGAGCTATTATAGAGGATGCACCTTTGCTCCAAGGAGAGTCTAAGTTATTAGAGCCAGACCGTGATGCGGATAGACAAATCACTCCAGATGAGACATGGAAATTCCTATCCCACTTATCTTGTTACATTCAAGAAATAATCATGTTGAGGATGGTAAGTCGATGCCCAAGTGATATTTTTGCTAGTACCCTCATTTATTTACTAGATATTTGTCACACAATTGAGGGCAATTGCCATTTCAAGCAAGAGGGATGTTATGAGAATTGGAACTATCCCATTAATTTAACCCTTCAGTATTTAGTTGAGTGAGATCCAGCATTTTGTTGCATAGTTGTGCATGTGTGCTCCCTATTTGTAGTGATGCATGTGCACTCCTGCATGGCTAGATATATGACTACATTTGTATGAGTGTGTGGCATTGTGTGTGCCACTTACACTATGATGGTATGTGTAGTAGTTGTGCACCATCCATGCGATTTTTATGTATATGTGGCATATGTGCACCATCTAATGGCATGAGTCACATGTGTACAGCATCCATTTGTGATTTATTGATTTTGTGTTGCTGAAATACTAAAAGGTAGTTAATTGTCGTGATTTATCAAAGGTTATTCTATGCTTATTGATTGTTGTGAATTCAGGGAAAGACTAGGTGATCGAGCGATGGCATTTGGCAAGCATGATTCAAGATATTTTTGGCACATAGGTGCAACTCAAGTGATGCAGGTATGAACTAGGCTAAGCCTAATTTTTAATATTATAAATGCTCATGTACATATACCAATTTTTGAACATTAAAGGCTTAGCCTAAGCGTATTAACTATAGTAGGAAAAGACAGCTTTATTTTTAGAAAAAGCACGCTATTTTGGAAGTGACGTGGGTATTTCCTAATTCGAGATTGACATGAGACTTGTATGATTTTTGCTTGAAAAATCCAATCATAACTCAAATACATATGAGGTGGAAGGAAAGCACCACTCCTTTGGGTGGAGATTGCACCCAACATGCCTTTTTTGTCTCTTTTGTGTATGAGTTTTGAAAGTCCATGCATATTTTCATAGAGCGGTTGTGGTGCTTTTGAGGATTTGTAGGTTCCGTGATGAGCATTTCCAATCATAATGCTTCTCATGCTGATAGCGTGCTCGCCACTATTCCTCAATGTCGCTGGCATTGGACTTCTCACATCCTCATCATGATGTGGATTTTTAACATTTTGTAAGGGTATAAGGTCAAACCCTAACCCTAACCCTACACGGTTCATCTATATAATATAGTCATGTTTATATCGTGTACAGTTACCTATCTTGTAGTGTATAGTATATAGTTACCTATCTTCTAGTGTATAGTATATAGTTACCTATCTTGTGCACTCCACTCTGTCCTCCAAGTCCTCTAACAATAATAATGAAATTGCTAGGCTAACTTTTATGATATAGGTGCCTGAATTGTGTTCACATGTTGTAGTTGTTCCTAATAAGAGACCAATAGCAGTAAGACTCTACACTAGCTCAACACAGTTGTAGTGCTTTGATTCTTACCATCTTCCTTTCATTGATCGTATTTTCACTCAAATATTATGAAAAGAATTGTATAATTTCATGGATTGTTTCATTACATAGTGGTAGCACCCAACAACAAATTTAAAACCACATTTGTTTCAATGCCTAGAGTTTTTGAGAGCCATGTGTTGCATTATGATTTATGCAACGTGCTAGGGACTTATCAAATGTTTATGAATGATTCATTCCATGACATTTTTTGAGTCTTTTTCCAGATGACCCTTAAGATCTTCATGGTATCTTACTCTAGGAGTGACACCCTCAAGCCATATTGAGGGATTAAAAGGGTATTTGTGTAAACTTCCAAAAACATTCAATTGACCTTAATCCCAAAAGTTGTATGTTTGGATCCCTTATGGTGTGTTTTTATTAGTCATACGGGATTGTAGTTGACCCAAAACAAGCTAAGAAGATAAGGAAGCTAGCTGCTCGACATAGTATCCTTGAATTGTCAAAAGTTTTTTTGGAAGGCATAAAACATTATAGCTGTTTATCAAATATTATATTACCCCTTACTTGATTACTAAAGAGAAAAAAAGAGTTCGGTTAGGGAAAGAACATGGATAAAGATTTTGGGGAACTCAAATTGATGTTGGAGAAAGATATGATAAAGGCTTGACTAGACTACAATAGGTATTCTTTTGTAGTCATAACATCAAGGCCATAGACAATCACGGGCTATTTATCCTAGTGTCATGGTCTAAAAATATATCACCCCATTGTTTTCTACAGTGATTCATTATATATTAAAGTCAAAAAACATATTTTTTGTTGAAGGTGACGCTCATTGAACAAGTTGAAGCCTCTCAATATGTTGATGAAGTGAATAGTTATCTTGGAGGAATTTAATCATGAACTTTGAACTAAACGCCCCAAGTTAGTTTCAGTATTGGAATGTTGGGTAACAAGTGTGATCCCATAATCAAGGGATATGAGGAGCCAAAGGTTTCCAAGTTTGGTTGGGGAAGGATGTATTTAGGATTAATACAGTTTCACACTAATATTTGACAATCACTTAGTACCTTTGAATCAGGGAGATTCAATGGGGATACGATCACAATCAGGGAAATTCAATGGGGATACGATCACTTAGTACCTTTGAATCAAGGAAATTTGATGGGGATATGATCATAGTCAAAAGCACAAGCTAGTGATATAGGCGTAGAGATTTAGTATCATAGTGGGCATGATTTATAGAAAGACCCCCAAGGGAGTGTACCATTGATGTGTGATAGCAATTGAAATCCCTTTAACTCTATAAGAGCTTCATAAGGGAGAATTTTTTGGGCAGATAACAACCCAAAAAATTCCTTTTGACTAGTATTGGTGGTGCACTCTAGTAAAGGATTTCCATGAGTATGTTAAAACCTACAATGCTTGTCAAAGAGCAAAGCACGTTAGTTATCAAAATGAACTGGTTACTCCAATATTGATCCTAGTCCCCTTCAAGAAACGGGGAATAGACTTTGTTGGGTCAATTGTTTTGGAGCCTTCATTAGAAACAAAGTATATCTTGGTAGCTATTGATTATTTTACAAAATGGTTAGAAGCAATGGCCACTACCAAAAATGATGTAGCTGTAGCCAAATATTTTGTTGATTGAATAATGTCTCAATTTGTTGGACCAAGGGAAATAGTCACAGATCAAACGAGGAGCACAATTCATGAATGCATTAATCAATAGAATTGCTGAGAGACTCTCCATTGTGCATCGATATATTATGCTATATAAGAGAGTACCGGCAAAGTTTTATGTTCCACACTCAAGGAAAAATCAATGCTGGATGATGAAATTCAGACAATAAAATTCATAGGTAGTTTGGGCATGCAATTTATCGCATAACGATATAAACCATATTTCCTTGTTATGATACAAAGTGTATTCAACCATAGAAATAGAGATTCGAGCTCTCTAAGCAACATTGGAACACAATTTAGGGAAACATAAAGCCATCAAACAATAGTTTTTGTAGATCTCCTCATTGAATGAACGTAGAGAAAGGGATTATTTGAATGCTCTTTTAAAAAAGAAACAACAAAGGTGATAGCATGACAAGGGAACCTTGGATTTCATATTAAGAGAGAATGATTTGGTCCAACTATTTGATTCAAGGTAAAAACTATTTCTATATATGTTTCAATGTGTTATGATAAAGGAATTATCCCATTAATTTTATCCTTTAGTACTTAGTTGAGCAGGGTCCAACATTTTTGTTGCATAACTGATGCATGTGTGCTCCTACATGGCTACATGATGGCTACGACTGTATGAAGTGGTGGCATTGTGTGCACCATTTATGCGATCATAGTATGTGTACCATTTGTGCACCATCCGTGCAATTTTATGTATATGTGCCATGTGTGTACCATCCATCTTCAATTTTTGAACATTAGAGTCTTAGCCTAAGTGTATTTTAGCTATAGTAGGAAAAGATAGCTTTATTTTTAGAAAAAACAAGCTATTTTGGAAGGGACTTGTGGGGCTTTTTCCCAATTTGAGATGTACATGAAGCTTGTATGATTTTTTCTCAGAAGATATTCAATCATAACTCAAATACATAGGAGGTGAAAGGAGAGCACCATTCCTATGGGAGGAGATTGCACCTAGCATGCTTGTTTTCTCTCTTCTTTTTGTGAGTTTTAAAAGTCTGTGCATATTTTTGTATACTGGTTGTTGTGTATTCGACAATTTGTAGGTTCCACAAGCATTTCCTACCATAGTGGCATCAGAGGAAGGATTCGTCCATCATAGCACAGGAAGCTCACGTTCCTACAGGTGAAGAAGCCTTGCATGCAAGCAACAAACATCAAGACATGCAAGGAACAAGCAAGAAATAAGTCACCTTAGCCAAGGCTGGGCTAGATCTGGTGCATGTAGAGCAACATGTATTGATGAAGGTGCTAGCTCAAGAAAGTAGATCCATAGCTCTTTTAGCTTACCTCCATGCACTGGGTCTATAGATTAGGAAAATGTGCGCGATGTCTTTCTACGCACTTTGACATGGAGAGGCTAAGAAGAAGGGCTAGCTCTTTCTTGGAGGAGGAGGAAAGCTTCCATTTGTAGGCCTCCCTCAACCTCTAGGTTGATCTAGGGAGAAATCAAGAAATGAAGGAAGGAGGGAGGATGGCTAGGAACATGGCTCTGGTACTGGATGAAGGAACATAGTGGAGTAGGGAGAGGAGGTATGGTAGAAAGGGAAGAGGCACACAATGATAGCATAGGAAATGGAACTAAAAATGGAAATGAATGAAAGAGAAATGGAAATACCAAATGGAAAAGCTCACATTGATAAAGCTTGATGTAGACTCCTTGATGTGACACACAACACAAGTATAATGTTATATAGATTGGACACTAGACACTAGAATACCAAAGTGTATACGGGATATCTCCCAATATGACATGTGGAATCCATAAGACACACTAGACTAAAATACACACTTAAAACCACTCAACTTGACTCCATTTTCTAACAAGCTTATGGCATAAGGCTACCAAGTTTCCTATATCTATTGAGTTTTGGAGGCTACTATTTTGGTTCCTTGCCGGGAAAGTTCTTGACTTTGAGAAGGTTGTTTGTCACTGGTTCATCATCACGACTCTCCCTTATTCATTATGTGCTTGATGGCTAGCTGAGCCCTCGTGTTTTGATCTTGCGATTGATATGTTGCTTGCGTCGAATGTTACAATGAATATGCCATGGTGAGAGAGAGAGAGTGAAGATCTAAGAACCATGCCAATAACCAATGAGTGACATTGTGTTGAAACATTTAGTCATAAGTTACATATTCAAATTATAAGATGTGAGAATTTCTCAACCATATTGCAGATCTTTCATCATACGTCCTACAATTTGCTATGAGGAGTGGTGTTGGTGGTATTCTTCTTGCTACTATTCCAACATACCTTCAAATTGTACAGCAAGAACTTTGACCCTCTTCTTTTCCATAAATTGACTTAGACAAGTCAGTTAATGTCTCTGCTCTTTCTTGTTTCTCCAAGATTATTTTGACTAAGGTTCACTTTGATCAACATGTGGCAAAAAAATTTGGGCATTCTTTGATTATTGTTGTTATACAGGTCAACCATTGAGCTGATTACTTTATTCAACCTTTTATTTACCATAAGAGAAGGATAGGAAGTAGTTTTTTTTTAATTCAACCCATATTTTCAGCACAATCTTGAGTTTTGATTGCCATTTGTAAGGGATTAGGCACTACGGGGTGTCCTATAAGCCCCCACAAGACTTTCCATGGCCAAAGAAGTTATTATGGTTGATAAGTTTAATGGAACCAGGTTCCATACCTAGCAGGTATCAATCCAATACCTCCTTATGTCCAAGGGAGTGTGGTCTCTAGTGAAGGGATCAAGAAAGATCTGAGATGGGAATGGGAAGACAAAGGGTATGATGAAAAGGTGCAGTCAATCATCACCTTACACCTCACCAAAGATCTCATCCATCATGTCTTGGAGCTTACAAAGGCAAAAGAAATGTGGAAGGAACTCGACAAGCTTTATGATGCGAAGGGCATAAATTCCAAACTTGCACTTAAAATCCAATTTTATGATTTGAGTATGCAATGGAATGGACTAGAGCCTTTTGAAGGCCATCAAATGAAGAGCAGACAAAGCGAGGCTCATAAGATGCCAGAAGTTAAAAGAGAAGATCAAGGTGCTCGAGGGAGATCACTTTGATTAAGGGCAAGTACAATTAAGGGAATTTAGAGGAAAGCTACGAGAGGAGGCGGAGATTGAAGCAAATCAAGCTAAAACCTACACAAGAAAGTGGTGGGCAAGGAAAGGAGACAGAGCAAACGAAGAAATGTTCAGAAGCCTCAAGAAAAAGCACACTAAGGAATCACTAAAGGCCATTTGTAAGGATGACAAAGTGGTTCAAGATCCAGATGAGATTATGGATATAGTGTCAACTCACTTTCAGGGAATTCTAGGAGAACCAGAGGTGCTCATAACTGAAAAAATCAGTGCTAAGATCCAGTGTCAACATGTTAGAAGCAAAAAGGTGTTGGGTTTTGACTGTCTTTTCCTAGATAAAGATATTTCCCTAGAAGAACTAAAGGGGGCCATAGACGTAATGGCAAGAGGAAAGACTCCTGGTGAGGATCTCTCGATTGTTCTACCAAGTTTTTGGGAAAACGATAGGCATGTATTTGCTGTCACTGTGGCAGAAGTCCTAGGAAAAAGGTTTTTTGGATGCTAGGATAAACACAGGAATGATTAAATTAATTCCTAAGGGTGGACCGAAAGATGAGCTCAAAGACTGGAGACTTTTGACCATGTTGAATACTAGCAAAATATTTGCCAAAGCCCTGGCCATTAAGCTCAGGTTCAAGATGCAGAATTGGATAAGGGAAGAACTGGAAGCCTTTACCTAGAGGAGGCATATCCTTGAGGCTATCCTGACGAAACTTAGCAAGACATATGCTTTCTCAAAGTTGACTTTGATAAAGCATATGATAGAATGGAATGGGGATTTATTCTGACCTCTTCAAGGGACATGGGGGTGGGCCCCAACTTCATTTTCTTTGTGGACATCCTCCGAGAGGTAAGATCAAGATAAATGGAACATGCTATTCCCCTTTTCATTGAAAAGATCTATCAAGAAAGGCCACCCCTCTCCTGACTTTTGTTTGTGATCGCAGTTGATGCTCTTGGATAATTAATTTAGGATGGGTAGGAAAAGGGGAGTATTTAAGGCATCCAAGTGGAACGAGACAGACAGATTATTTCTCTCAACAGGAAAAATCAGTGAAAGCACTAGTAGAATGCTTAAATATCTTTTGTCTAGCCTCAAGGTCCAAGATCAACCATGAAAAAATAGGGATTTTTAGCACCAAGAGCTCACCTCCATAGATACTCTTGAACAAAGGTTGCAAAGTCATAAAGGTTGCTAGGTATTCCCATGGCTTTCAAATGCTTAATGAAGGACAGATGGGACTAGGTAATTGATAGAGTCAGAGACAAAATCACCAAATGGCAAGGTCTACAACCAACTCTGTCCAGAAGGAAATTTGTTTTGAACCATTATATCTACCCATCTATTGTCTACTTTACTTCCTGTTGGTCTCCTACAAAGAAGATCTTGGGTCAGATATATTGTCTTTTCCGTTTCTTCCTCTAAAGAGGGGAAATGGGATAGCACAAAATAAGCAAAGTGAGATGGCAACTCTACACATTGCCAAAATATGTAGGAGGACTTGGAATAGTGGATGTGGAAAAGTCCTCGGCTAGATTCATGGCCCCATGGATTTTGAAAGTGGTGTAAGAGCTAGGCTCAACATGGGCCACTCTATTCCACAAAAACATTGGCAGGGTAAGGATTCTTAGATGTAGGCATTGGACACAGCATCCTTTTGTGGTTCCACTCTTTGGCAAGGAGCCTTGTGTGGCTAAAGGTTCAGAGTTGTGGAAGGGTATGCAAAAGCCTTAGAAATCACTAAGACCTTTCATCATTTGGAAGGTCTTTTCTAGAAATACTGGCACATTTTGTAGCCAGGATTCAATCTGGTTCCAAGTCATATGGCCAGACTCTAAAATACGAGATGAGTCACTACAAAGGGCACTACACCTAAACAAGAAAGGAATCAAAGCATGGGGAGATTTGTGGGATTGGGATCAAGGCAAGTGGCCGAATAGTGAAACGTTGATGGCTAGATATCGACTTAATAGAATTGATATTCTGCATGATCCAAGAAAGTCAAAACCTGTGGTCGAGAGACTCTCTACCTAGGATGGGAGATTGCTTGCTTCCATCTCTCAAAGAAATTAGATGGGTGGGGAAATCCCAAATAATTCCTATTCCCATCCTAACGAAAGGTCACGAAGAGCTTATCAGTCACCTCAATCAAAAATGGCATAGAAGAGATTCTGACAAAGTGTGGATGAAGAGCTTTGAAAGGGTGTGGGATAAAGATGTTCCAAAAAAACAATGTTGCCTTCTTTGGCTAATTCTCCACAAGGGTGTCTGGATAGCCAGCCAAGCGAGGAAGATAGGTCTGGGGGATGGTTTGTACAAATGCTACCCAACAGGGCTCAGGAAGATATTCATCACCTTTTCCTCAATTGTAGTTTTTCTAAATCTCTATGGGACATAGTGCACAAACACATAGATTTTGTTCCTTTTAATTATGCTTACATCTTGTTGAGAGATACCCCTAGCAGAGTGACCTCAAATTGGAATGTTATCAATAGCTCGGTGATATGGACCATTTGGTATGAAAGGTGTACTAAGGTGTTCAATGATATTCAAATTGATGCTAATGGCTACTTTTTAAACTTATGGATGATCACAAGAATGCGGAGATAATTTTCAAAGGCTTAGCCAACTTCAGTTATAGATTTAAGATTGTTGCAAAGAAGGAGATAAGTTGGCCAAGGAAGAAAGCTTGCTACTGGCCCAAATCCAATCGCTTGCAGAGAGCCTGGGGAAAGAGAGACACACAAGATCAGAGTCTGCACATGGTAGCTGATCGGATGCCTTTCAAACACACACAGTCTTGCTTAATGCCAACCTCTCCCCCATGCCCATCAGTTCTTCTGTCGGTACTTTTTTGCCCCTTTGTGATGATGCTCCCCTCCCAGTTTCACTTCCTAATCATATGGTCTCCACCCTCATGTTGGTTTTGTTTCTCTCACCTCACCAATGTCAGCAACTCCCTCCCCCTCACAGATCCCCCATCAATTACCTCTTTTCAAGAGGCTAATGTCCCATATAGACCCTACAAGTGTGCCATTCAAGGTTCGAAATGATAATTTATCAAAATAAAGCTTCTTGGAATCTCTAAAGAGGCTGATGGAGACTATTGCACAACCCACAAGTGTTACCCCTAAGCACAGAGGAAGAAAGAACCATTGTCCATACACTGTCATGCCAGGCATGGTTGTTCTTAAGGTTATCACACAACATGCAAAGTGATGATTTCTACTTCTTTTCTTGAAAGCTTCTTCTCCCCTTTTTTGCTTTCCAGGGGTAGAGAACTTATTATGATGTACAAGTTTATCTTGACTATATAATATAAACTCACATTTAAAAAAAAAAAAAGAGGAAACAAAAGAGAGAGAAGATCTTGGTGCCCATATAGTGAATTTAAATAGCATCATGGCTCAGTTGGCATCCATCGATTCAAAGGTGGATGTAGAAGATACTATAGTGGTCCTCCTCAAGTCTATGCTGCCTACATACGATAGCCTTGTAATAACAACCCTTATGAATCTTCCAAATCCCATATTTGAGGGATGTATTTCCTATCTCTTAGAGAAAGAGAAGAAAGTTTGGGATAGGGACTCTTCATCGGCATCCACCTCCTCAACAACCACTTCACAGGCTCTTTCTATGACTTGGAAATCACTTCTAAATTGTCCCTTTTATAGGACAAAAGGTTATACCAAATCCCCATGCTTTAAGAATGATCCATTGAGAAAGAAGTGTGGAAAATGCAAGACCATCGTCCATCTCACCCGTGAGTGTACAGGATGTATTTCACACAAAGAAGCCAACAACTATGCTCAAGATTCTCCAAAGCTACCTGAAGGGCTCCTTTGAGCATATGTTTTCTTGTATCCCTATGGTAAAAGCAGAGGAAACAAAAGAGAGAGAAGATCTTGGTGCCCATATAGTGAATTTAAATAGCATCATGGCTCAGTTGGCATCCATCGATTCAAAGGTGGATGTAGAAGATACTATAGTGGTCCTCCTCAAGTCTATGCTGCCTACATACGATAGCCTTGTAATAACAACCCTTATGAATCTTCCAAATCCCATATTTGAGGGATGTATTTCCTATCTCTTAGAGAAAGAGAAGAAAGTTTGGGATAGGGACTCTTCATCGGCATCCACCTCCTCAACAACCACTTCACAGGCTCTTTCTATGACTTGGAAATCACTTCTAAATTGTCCCTTTTGTAGGACAAAAGGTTATACCAAATCCCCATGCTTTAAGAATGATCCATTGAGAAAGAAGTGTGGAAAATGCAAGACCATCGTCCATCTCACCCGTGAGTGTACAGGATGTATTTCACACAAAGAAGCCAACAACTATGCTCAAGATTCTCCAAAGCTACCTGAAGGGCTCCTTTGAGCATATGTTTTCTTGTATCCCTATGGTAAAAGCATCTTGTATGAAAATTCATCTCTGTATAAAGGCATAATCTATAAAGAGTCAGGAGTGTAAGTCCAATGCAATGTTGCATTGAGGGGATGTGTTAAAATATCCCCCTCATAGGAACCATTCCTTAGGAGGCATTTAATCTAGATGCATGGATCATGTGGGCTCACAAAGGCTTAAGCTCATCCTTATCTTGAGGGAGAAAGATCTCACCTACATCCATAAAGGGAGAGTATCCTTGTGTATTAAATGTACTACTCATATGAGCTGAAATGTAATTGGGCCAATACCCATTTGGATGTACTTTGCATGGGGTCAATTTCCTTTCTTATCTCCTCTTTTTGCTCCATGCCCTTCTCTAGGTTTGTGACATTGCTCATCTACCATTCACAAATAAGGAGTTCTCAATCTCCTGTGGCTTTTGCTTGGCTAGATTCAAAGATCTTGATCACAAGTTTGCTTTGAGGATCTTGATCGCAAAGTTTCTTTGATCACACCCGAGGTCGGCAATTCGAGGTGCATATATACCATTGTGATTCAATGATGATTAGTTTCCAAAACTCACTTCCTACCAAAGTAGTGGATTAGAGGTGCAAACTATGTTTTGTAACCTACTTGCACCCTTGCAAGTGCATGCACAAATGTGGAACCTTGAGGATAGACCACTTTGAGGTTGTGAGAAACTTGGATGAGCTTCCCAATCATCTTCTCTAGCATGTCTTCACATGCTTGTCGAGATTTAGACCACAAAACATGGCCCTCGTAGATTCTATAAGCTAGAGTAAAATCATCACATTTTTCAAGGATGGTGGAGGCTTTCACCCTATCCACAATGCCCTTTCTTCCCTCTGTACTCTCGCTTGATTCCGTCCTCGCTTGAAGATTGAGGTGATTAATTACATGTGTTGAATGGATTTTCACTTTAAGAAGAAATTGGACAATGGTGGGATCGACATCATTGCAATCCTTTGCCCCAATCTCTAGTGAATTTTTCCTCTGGCGCTACTAGGCAAGGGATTCTCAGACTCACACGTCATTGGTTGCAAAAGCCTCTTAATCTTGCACCTCACATGTTGTTTGCATGTAAACAAAGTTGATCGGTTGCATTTTCTAGGACATTTGGAGAAAATAGAAGACTTGGCCATCCTGCAATGCATCAAGATAGAAGGGGACCTTGCAAAAATTGGCCAAGCATGGAGAAAGCTGAGCAAGCATCAGTTTAAGGTGGGCTATGGTAGCTTTCGGCGTGTGCACACATGCGTGCGTGCATGCATGCATGTGTGTGTGTGTGTGTGTGTGTGTGTGTGTGTGTGTGTGTGTGTGTGTGTGTGTGTGTGTGTGTTCTATCAAGATACTAACCTAACTATATCAACCAATCCTATTGAGGCAGTCTAAAAATAATCACAAATGTAATAGTAAAAGTAGCCATGAATCCCAAAATTCATCAGGCCTATAAAATTTTCAAATACCAATGTTTTCCTTACCCTTATAAGATCAAAATGATGACATCCACATTATCATCCATATCCTACCATTGATCTTTCCATGTTTTCAATCTCTTGAACAATAGACTTTTCAAAAAGTGTTTAAAGCAAGTTTGGGTCTTTACAAGCAACATAATTTAATCAATCAATTTTTCCATAAGATATTTAAATCAAGTTTACAATTGAGAAGGCAATAAAGCCAAACTAGCTAGAGAACTAAGTGGCATAAGAGTCTAGTTGGGAGTCTTTAACACGAGAGATAAGAGACAAAGTACTAAAAGGATTTGAGCGGGAGGTTTTTTGAAGTTTGGGGGAGTATTTTGGAGAAGAGAGGTGTCTTCTTTTGGGAGGGGGGTTAGGTTTAGATGTAGAGGAGATGGAGAGGATGTTGAGGGCTAGAGGGGGCGCAAGGAGGTTAAGGCAAAAGACACTGAGAGGGATTTGGCTATTTCAAGAAGCAAGATTCTTAAGTGGTAGAAGGTGATAAGGGATAAAATTACCTCTTTGGGCAATTTAGAGATCCAATTTAAGAAAGCAAAAATCTTGGCTTGTAAGGAACCGACGAGGAGGAAGATGTCAACGCGGTTGACATGATCAAGCTAAAGAATGGAAGACATTTTGATGAGGCAAGTGCATTTGATATCGTGTTGGGAAGACATTCCAACAAATTTTAAGATTATAGTTGTCATCTTTGTTTGAGATGACGGGGTCATTTGGATTGGTGCCTTTTGAATGGAAGAAGATCTCTTTAGTGAGGCTACACTTGGAGTGGTCAATGGAATTCAAGAAAAAATGGATGTTGAAGTAGTTAGAGTTAAGTTGTTAGCGACCATGATAAGCATCAAGCTTCAATCTCTTTAGAAGAAAGGTTGCAAATGAAAGCAAGAGATTAGATAGAGAAAGGTGCCAAGAAACTAAGGTTGTCTAGGCACCAAATTTTGTGGTCGAAGAAATAAGCTTTCGTTTCAATATGTTTGGGGAGAGTAGAGGCACAAAAGAAGCAAAGTTTTTTAGTTCTTTGATATCAAAGTTGTTGTTAGAAGGAGCAAGACTAGCAAGGATAGGAAGAGAAAGCACCATTGAGAAGAAGGACGTTGTTGGCAAGACTAGGAATGATAGACTGATACTCATTTAGAGTATTAGTATCATTAAGGTCAATGGAAGTGAGATTGGAGGAAACTCTCTTAAGCCTAGCAAGGGCAGTGTCACTTTCACCATGAAAGAACTTTAGGAGTTTAATCCAGCCTTTGAGAGAAAGTTTTTTGATAAGTAGAGGGCTACTTTTAGCAAGCACTTCCAGATCATGAGTTTGAATAATTGCAAAGAACTCAGAATCTTAAAAGCAGGTAAGTACCACTTGGGAGGCAGTAGAGGGAGCCGAAAGTAGCTTGTTGAGAGAGTTTGACTGGAGCAAGATATCCCATTAATGTTTCTAAAAAGAGAGGAAAAAAGGTTAGAAAAAATAATAATAAGTTAGGGAAAGGACTCAAGAAGCCAAAAGAGGCCTTAATGACTTAAGTGTACTATGTGCAATGGTCCAAAGTTGTGGGGAAAAGAGCATGTGTGTGGAAGACTTTACAAAACCCCTTTCCATAGCGAAATGAAAACAATGTGGAGATGGACCATGGATGCAAAAGAGAACTTGTTGTGTTTGATGAAAAGTTTTAACATATAGGTGATTGCTTTATACAAAAAAGGTCGGCAAGAGGTAAGAATTTTGCTAAAGCTTGTAGAATGCATAATTGCACAAAAAGGTTGAGCTTTGACAAGTCATAGCAAGCCGCCGCGTTATCAAGTCGCTGTGTTATCAAGTCACTGCATTAGAGTTAATCGAGTCACTGCATTAATCGAGTTACTGCGTTAGCGAGTCGTCGCATTAATCGAGTCGCAATGTTATCAAGTCACTGCGTTAGTGAGTTGTTGTGTTAGCCAATCATTGCATTCATCAAATCATTGCGTTCATCCAATCGCCGTGTTATCAAGTCGCTGCGTTAGCCAATCGTTGCATTAAGAAGTCCATGTGTTAACGCATCATTGTGTTAAGAAGTCACTAGTTAGCCAGTTGGTTGCTGTGTTAGCAAGTTGTCGCGTTAAGAAGTCGTTGTTGTATCTCACCCGTTGCATTATTGACTCGCTGCGTTAAAACGACGTTGCTATATCTGACTTGTTGCGTTATTGACTCGTTGCATTAGCATTAATGCAGCAACCAAAACTTGGCCCCTTGACTCCGTGTGGGAAGCTGAAACAACTTAGAATTGGGGCCTCAGTTGTTCTAATCAACACATGCACTTGAGATCAGGAAGAGTCCTAAGAGCTAACCTTGAGCCTGAGGATAGTTCCTCAAACACCCTCTTGTTGACGTTCCTACCCAACTCTATATCCTTAGGGTCAACAAGCTTGAAAGTTGATTCTTACGCCTTACACGAACCACCATAAGGTGACCTGTCTAGCTCAAAAGAGTCCATAAGCCTAGATGGAGACATGGGAGAACCCACCAATGTTGGAGCCTCAGTGGCTCCAAGCACTAGCCTTAATGATCCCTAGTCTCCTACCCCAACTACAGTAGCTAGGTTAAGGACAACCTTATCCAATTTTATGGGTAGATTTGGACTAACAGAACCAACAGACAATGCTGAACCCATTTGTTAGGGAGAATTGGGTGCTAGTGGAACCTCATGTGTTAGCCCAACCATCGATGCCCGAAGCATTTAGGGAACCAAGTCCCGTTGTATCTACTAGTAATCAATCACCACCACATTCATTCTTTAATGAAAGGCAGTAATATAGGGGTGTATTTATCCCCAAGCTCCCCCAATAGTTTCAAATGCCATAACAAAGTGGACAAAGGAGCGGTCGTGAAGGTCCACAACCCCCTACATACGAAGTCCCTTCATTTCCTACTTGGCCATAGAACATGGGAGGTCTACCATACCCAACAACCACCCCTTATAGGCCTATGCCTGGGGTGAAAATGCCACTCCCTAGAGGACCTTTAGCCCAACCCGTTAGGCCCAATCAACCTCAAGTCACAATGCAAATGCCTAGTGGGTTAGGATCCTCGAATCCTACATTTGTTCAACAACCAAATACATGGAACCCTCCATTGAGACCACCAATGTACAGAGTAGGGTCACTATACCCTCAAGCTCCACCTACTCAACAAATGGCAATTATCGATGAGGCAATGAGGATCCTAGTGGAAGCACTAGGAAGGGGGGCCGCGCCTCCAATATTTACGAGAACAGACCAAAATCCTTCTAGAAGTAAACCCATCACGATCTCTAAGTTAAACACCAAATTCTTAGGAGAAGGACACCCAGTCTCCCATGTTGAGTGTTTTGAACAAATCTGTGAGACATTTGATGATATAGGGGATCCAGACAAGGTCACTGCTTTTGGCTTAAGCCTTGATGGCAAAGCTGGACAATGGTTTAGAGCACCGAGTCCGGAGGAGAAAATTAATTGGGACATGTTGCGAGCCCCTAGTGGACCAAAGTGGAGTCCACTCAACCAGCTGTATGAAGTCAAGCAAAAAGAGACCGAGTCTCTTCGGGATTATATCGCTAGATTCAAACACTTGAACTCCCATTGTGAACCTCATGAGAGAACGAGTGGTGTAGAACTATTGCCACACTTCCTCATAGGTTTGTGGACTGTAAGCTTCATGACCATCGTGTGTTGGACCCAGTGATTGGGACCACGGTTTCCAAAACCGTCTGTTCCATTGCGTTTCGAAGGCCCAAAAACCTCTACTTGTTAGTTCTTACGCGATCCCTTGTAGATTTAGAGAGTTCTATCTCTCTGAGACGTCAAATTGTCTTCTTTTTTCTCTCTATTAGAAAATCATTCAAAGGTTCAATTTCAAGTCGACTGCAAGAGTTGATTGGCTTTTACTCTCTTACCGAATAAGATTTTGAAGTTGCAACAGAAAGGAGAAATGTGCAGATTACATCACTGAGTCCGAATATGCAATAATGTTCATGTTGAGGCATATCATGATTTATTTTGCAACATCGGTCATTCCCATGAGACTTTGGTTTTTGGCATACCTTATGCAGAGCACTCTGGTTGCAATTGGAGCCATGTGCGCTCATTGATGGTTTGCATTGGGTCGCAGTGGATGCATTATGATCCTTGTTGGATACACTGATAGGCCCAAATTTCCTTGTGGGTGCTATTTTAATGGACGCTGTGCTATTTTGATGGACGCTTTGCACATGTACACTATTTTATGCTAAGGGACAGCTTTGACACATTGTAGTTGATGCAACCCTTGCTCTAGTTTTACACGTGCCATTCGATCTTGCCCACACCAAGTGCCTCAATTCCCCATGCGCCCCCGGGGAAGCAACAGCAAAACGTTATGTACCAAGCCATGGCAAGAAGGACCAAGATGACTACCAACGCTCTACCTAAAAGGGGAGAGTTTGATTGAGCTCTAGTACAGAAGCTTGCACTGAACACTCTCTAGAATCAGAGCAATCTGTTGCTTCACTAAAAGATCAATAAAAACCTGGTAGCCAAGGTATCTCACTGTCTACTCCCGCATAATCCATCGAAAGCTTGAAGCATCCCCCCAATCCCGAACTTCCTAGATCTCCTCTGTGCCCATAAAGAAGCTAATAGATTTGGTCTAGTTGATCCTGAGCCTCGAAGGCCTCACAACAAATAGCCAAGGCCCCTTAGACCGTCTCAAGGCTTGTTGATCCCTCCACATTCAAGTCTGTATCAGCTCCAAACTCTAAGTCCAACAACTGCTTTCGAATCGAGTGCCTCATCCATGTGAGGCCTATGGCTTGAGATCGTGAAAATAGCCAAGTGCCTCCACTACAAAAAACAAGAGAGATGGGGTGACAAGGCAACACTGCCGAATCGAGCGAGAGAGCATAAGGCATCACCAATGTGCCCCCTAATGATCACCTGACTAGAGCTACCTACATAAAGAGCTAACACCCCTCTGATCCACCTCTCCAATCTCTGCATGGTGCCCTCCAAGAAGGACCACTCCACTCTATATCGTGTAAGTCTGTCTTTGGCTACCTAAGTGATGCACTCTCTTTCTTCGTTGGCCTTTCTATTTCGCATGGACATCTCAAAAGGTGTCTTAGTTCAATTGCAACTGCATGACCCTTGTGATGAGAGATTCGAATAATAGGGCTTGCCTCGATGTCATAGCCATCATGCTAGACGATGTGATGGAAGCTCCCATGGGCGGTGCAGGTCCACCTAGAGTTGCAAAAACTGCACCTTCTCTCCTACTCCATGTCAAGCAATGAAGTATGTTTGCTGATCCTTCTTGAGGCTACTGAAGGCTTGAAGTGCTACTGCAGGCAGACTTGGTCCTGTTTGCAGGCCGACCTTGAACTCGACCCCTGAACATAAGATTTGCTGATGTGGTTGCTGTATGCAGCCTGCTCCCACAACCTGTTTCTGTCCTGTGATGATGTCGCAGCCTGCATGCCTGCCACATGAACCATACAGCAGCTGACATATCACGCTATACCTGTTTGCTGCTACTACGCTGCCTAGCCTGGCTGGACGATAGTCAGATGCTGGGGCTGTAGCACACCCGTTTCACCATCCCCATCACATGAGTTGGAGCAGAGATGGGGATGGGGGAGGGGGATTGTTTCTAGATTGATTATCTCTTGTCCATTTTCACTTATTCATTCAGTTATGTGAATCTTTTGGTGTAGAAGCAAGCCACATACATGCATTCAGAAATTAGTACTGTGTTACAATGAATCCAAGAGCTCGCCCGAACTATCATGTAGAATCAAAGGAGTGCAAGAAGTCACCCACTATGATATTGCAAACAACGTCATCAGTGGCAAACAATGGATGCAGACCGTTGTATAACATGCATACAGATACAAATCCACACATCAGAGTATCCAACAAAGATCTTGATACTGCATAACATGCATATAGATCCAAGTCCACACATCCAAGTATCCAACAAGGATCTCGATACTGAGTTTCTCACAAAACCTTCCAAACGCACAGAGCCGATGGGGCTCCATCACACCAGCCCCTGGTTATGCTAACTGCTTGCAGTCCCAGATTCTAATGTATTGTTTGCATGTTGTGACAACCTTCACATGTAAAGTCCTTGAGAAATGTTTTTGAGAGTAAAAAGGTCATTAAAAAGTAACCAGATGACAATCTCAATTTTTAATTGATTGCCCATAGGCCTGGGATATCAAAAGAGCTTGACTGATAGGAAACAAGATGCTAAACAATTTGATCATTTCATGCACCCTCCATTCTCTCATTGAAAGGGTAAACAAGTTTGAAACCACACGAGTCAAGAACCCTCAAGCAAAAAAACAGAACATTGCTACTATTGGCTCTAGACCAGGCTGAGAATAGTACCTTCACATAACAGTGCACTGTATCCACACCAGGGGTTTCTGATACAGAAACATTATAGCCCACGAAAGAACTAGCTAATGCATGGCCAAACCCTTCAGATTATAACTACTAAAAATGGGAGCAACATCTGGGTGCTAAAGTTTCCAATCTCAGAAACACATCCACACATGCACACAAAAATATACCTTTGTAAGACTAGAATATATCCAATCGAACAAATTTAGATTTTTTGTTCTTCTAAAGTCCAAAATTCTACAAGAAAATAAAAGAGAACGAAAGAGAAGAAAAAAGAGGTAACAAATTTTTTTGAAAAACAAACGGAGGACATACTTACCAAGCAAAGCAACACTTATGCCGTCATCAGTGCCCAAGCATAAGCACACAAAAATAAGAATTCAATAGCAAATGTCCTCAAGATTCATGACCTAGACTAATTTCAGAAATATAAAACAGCATAAGGTCTTTGTACGGGAGAATGAACTAAAAGATCAGACTCAGATTTGCTTCCTGTTTTGACAGCAATGAGTGCACAAAAAGGGCAAGCATCACAGATGGCAGCCCTTCATGGCACCAGCTATATATTATAAAATACCAAAATTAGAACAAAATGGATCTCTCTCCAGTCCGTACCTAAGCTCTTGCTTCTCCTGTTTGCCCATCTGGCTGCCCTGTTTGCCAGCCCAGCCCGTTCTTTGGGCTAAGCGTGCTTCATTTGGATTCAGCCAGCAGCCAGATTCTGCAGCAGCCACAAGGATGTTTTTTTGCAGCCCATGACTTCCAAATGGGGGACACACCAGAAGCAGCCTATAAGACCGTGCCCAGAATCCGAGAAGGGGGCATTTGAGCTACAAACAGCTGTGCACAGAGGTGGGCTGTGGCAAGCCCTAAAGGACAAAAAATCCTCACTTCTCCACCCCATTTGAGACTCTTGCCTCACCATCAGTTCCCATCAGCCTACAGTCAGAAATAGCATCCCTGTCACCTGACATCCCTCAGGAGAAAAGATGAAAGGGCTTTTTTGACAGCCCCTCACTCTTGAACGGACAGGACAACCCACAACAACGCAGTCAGGATCTAGCAAGCACAACACCATAGACTCCTCATAGTGTTGACCCACGCATGAGGACCACATATCCCTCCTTACTATCTCGCTTGGGAGATAAACGAAACGAGTAACGGTGGTGCTTGCAAGACAGTGGGTTCTCTCTAAGACCACAGAGACGGGAGCAAGCTACGCATTGGTCGTGTCCTATCATTGACTTTCTCTCGACAACGCCAACCTCAGAGCCACAATCGGCTGAGATAACCTCTTCTATCCTCAACCGCCCATCCTCCAGACAATGTACAGAGATTTAGACACCTTGGTGGACAGCCAACCGACTAGTTCTCCTGCAAGAATAACCCATGGCCCATCACTCTCATGCAGGCAGTTATGCTAGGCTATGTGTGCCCTTCCGTAGAGACATCATGGTTTACTTCTCTACATGTTCTTCTCATCTCAAAAATCAGCCTTGGAAGTGGATGACCACTTTCGTAGCTCCATTCCTTAGCTTTTAAAGATGCCCACCTTAAACACGATTCATTGACTCCAATTGAGATTGTCACAAATTATGTCTACATTCATAAGATCCAAGTTTGGTATGTAACCAGTAGCCCAAGCTTGCCTGACCAGAGGACATGCCTCACAATCTAGATTGGAGAGAGAGAGAGAGAGCTTCCCACCTACTTTCAACATGTCAATCGCTAGTCACACTAGTAGCACTATATGCAAGGGCTTTCTTGGGGAAAGAACTTATACATGGGGCTGTTGCAGGACCTAATGCTAGATAACACACGATTCGATGATGGAAGAGATGCACTTCAGTGACGTCAAACTCGCAAAGTTTACAGCAAGGCCTCTACACAAAGATTGTCTACCGCATATCATCACTTACCTCGACAAAGTCCGAGAGTATGGCTAGACTAATGCAAGCAGACAGACCTACCACGGATGGCTCTTTCACATCTATGCAGCTCGTAACGTCAACAAACAATATGAGAGATGCCGATACGCACTGGACTCGATGGTTTTGCTCAAGGCATGTCCATTGAATACCCCCCATACCAGTACTCCTCGAATGCGCCCTCCCTACGTCTGATCCATTGGATGGCAAGTCTACATCCAGCACATTTGGGTATCCCCGGTGCAATCACAATTCCACATTGAGACAAGGCAAGAGGTTGAGGCCACACGACACCACGAGAGCTAAGACTCTGTGCCCTATGTGACACATAGGTGTAAAAGATGAGCATGTGCTCCCCTGATGTTATGAGATCACAAGGCACATACCATTGTCCTTTCCACCAAGGAGACCAGCGCATGAGCCAAGCATTGACTACATGTGTACACTAACACAACCGATAGACGATCAGAGCTCAGACAGCATAGGATCACTAACCACTTCTTCACAAGAGAAGAGCCCATAGTGAGTGCCCACCACAAGACGCGTGATCGTAACCTTGCTCCTGATGGAAGCTAGACTAGAATGAGGACAGCTACAAGGCCAAAAGGTAGACACACAATCCAAGGTACTGTTCTCATAGCATCACATTGCTAGGAAGCCTCAAGACGCCCACGAAGCAGAGTACAGGGCAACGCCAACAGATCTTAGACATGCTCCAAAGACACCACAATTACTAATGGGACCGTAACCAAGCTCAGTGACAGCTCAGGTCCTCATTTCAAATCCTAAGGAGGGCCCATCTAGTTGAGATCTTGGATCCTTGGCTTGTTCCAAATATTCCAGTTTTATTCTCAGCTATTTTAGCTCATAATATGTATAGAGGCGTGCTAGACACCTCTCCTACATGGGGTGTCCTACGCATGATGTATTACAATTTTGTGTCTCACAGGCCTTTTTGGTCTTTTTTCAGACGTTGATAAACCTCTCTCTCTCTCTCTCTCTCTCTCTCTCTCTATCATTCATTCAAGAGAAAACATTCGTGGAAACAGCAAATAAAATGTGGTGAAATTGTAATAGAAATTTTTCTTGGACCTATGCAATCACACTTTCATCCCCGATCAAGTAATTAGAAAGTAACATCACCTTAATCAACTAATATGTATGCAATTATGGGGGAAAATACAATGCAAACCAAATTTTTAAAAAAAGACCAAACTTAGTAAAACAAGATGTCAAGTATGTTCGTCCTCTAACCCTTGGACCTGACAAGGCTGAACAGAACCCCCTTGCAAGGTATTAACTCAGAGTTCTCCTAGTTAAAACCCAAAACAAGTGCCACCAACTCGATAGTAGTTACCGATGGTGTCAATTACTTGAGCTCAAGGGAACAAATAGTCTTATCAATGGGAAAAATACAACGTTAAAGGCCTCTAGGTTGGGGCAGTTTACACAACATTGAGTTTGTCCATGATTTGCCAGACATGTATCAAAGATTTCCAATGACAGTTAGACAGAGTGGATGCCCGCTGCATGGACGAGCAAAATGAAGGGGGTGACTGGCAGAAAATATCAGGAAGACCACCCCTTTGGCTGGAAATTTTGGACCTCGTATCCATATCGTGCGCCCGCGCCCGCGCATTTGCATGTGTGCACGTGTTATTTATTTATTTATTGCTGTATACCTTTTCTTCTCTGTGTGTGTGTGTGTTATTTAATGCTATATACTTTTTCTTTCTCTCTCCTCCCCTTTCCCTCATTTGTCCCTCTCTCTGTGTTCCATTGTCTGCCTGAAACCTACTCAGCTTATGTGACACGTCGTACCACATCAGTCAGCCTTCTGTTTGAACTCCCTTCTGCATTGGCAAAACAAGGAAGGATAGACTGAACTGGATTTTGCAGAGTGGCCATACGGTAAGAACGACTAGGAGGTCTAATGATGCAGAAAGGGCCGTTCAAAAGTTATGGTTGGGCGCTCAAAAATCAAGAGATTTTGGCAGGTAGAAAACCTACAATTAGGCAGCATTTCAAGATACTTGAATGCAGGAACCAGAAGAATTTGAACAAGTAATGCAAGTGCAGATGATGCTCGAGTCTAACTAATACTCTGATGGCACAGCATCGGCGTTAACGGGGTTGAATTCTGTCATTGAGCTCTAGAGACGTAAAGCTGTAAGTTCTGTGCGAAAGAATTCCCAACATTGTAACTCTAAAAATGGTAGCCAAACTGCAGACTAAGCAAAAACCTGGGAAATTTTATGCCGGAAAGAAAGATGAATAGCGAAGAACAGTATGATTTACACCCGAGAAACACCGTTGTTTGTGGGAAAACTCAACAATCCCGATGATGCATTCTCTTCCTCATCTAAAAACAGATCATCTGGCCGCCGAAATGTTGCATGAACGCAGAGGACCGCGGCACCAAGGAGCAATGCAATCGTTAGAGGTACCCGCGCATGAGTGAGGTATAAAGCGACGATGGTAACGATGGCCAAGACGACCAGAACCTCGTTGGGGCTGTAAATCCTGTTGAACACAACAACAGGTTCCGATCGTCCAAAGTAGAAATAGACCCACGTTAGTAACAGGATTGCCAACACAAGCAATGAGATCGGATGCCACAATAAGCTCAGGCCGACGATCACCAACATAAACACTACGTAATTGGCGCTGAAGTAGCCGAAATTCTTCTTCAAACGACTCCGAGCATCCGCGAAAGACTCCGGCTTTGAGAAAGCTCCACGATTCATCAGCTCCGCCAATGGCCGCTGACGGGCAACTGCAGCTTGTGTGGTCTCGCTGACTCGGGACACGAAAGAGCGCACTCCTGCAGTGCTCGAGCGGGCCGTTGCTGCTTGATCGGCCATTGATGATGAATACTTTGTTTCAGATACCATGATTCAGTTCACCGTCTTCTCCGCAGGGAGATCTGGTTCCCAATTTGTTCTCGTTGCGATGTCTCCTGCAATTCCTTGTCCTTACGATGTACCTCCTCGCTGCAATTCCTAAAATGACCGATTTCTTCTCTTGCAATGTGTCTCCTTATGCCGAGGTGAAGGGATGGCGTGAAACCGACTCCAAACTTTTGACCTTTCTAAATGCAGAACTCTTTCTAAATAAATGACTCTTCAGCAAATCTCGATGACACCAAGAAATGCCTCTCTCTCTCTCTCTCTCTCTCTCTGTGTCTGTCTGTGTCTCTCTCTGCGACCTATCGAAATCTCGCGCTTCCCAAACCCAAAATATTTTTCTTTCAGCCTCCAAACAAAATCAACGACGAGCACAAAAAATCAACAAGAGTTACTGCCATACGAGGATGTCAACGCAAAAACCAAGCTCGCTCTCTCTCTCTCTCTCTCTCTCTCTCTCTCTCTCTCTGTCTCTCTCTCAATCCAGAAAGCGGTCTCTGTTCTCCGCCCTCTCTCCAAAGAAACTCCCTCTCTCTCGCTCTCGCTCACTGTCACCTCTCTGTGAGGGCTCCAAAAATGGAAATGAAAAGCTAGCTTGTTTGCATCCGGTTTCTGAGACAGTCTCATTTCGAAGCCGCCTCTAATAAACGTATACTTTCTTTTTCTCTTGTATATTACCAAATAATTAATCTGATCCGTCAACAAAGGAAGTGCGCCAAAAGTCACTTTAGGAAACTGAGGGGTTCGTGGAGCATTAATTACACTTTCCATTCCCATCATTCTCACCACCTTCAAAATCCTGGGTTTAACCTTTAATGTCACCCTTCATTTGAATTCCAAATTTTCTATTTTGATTTCATTCCCTCAACCACACTATGCCTCTCAAACTCCATGCTCCACAAATTCCATTATGTTTGTAATTTCGTAGAACAAAATTCACATCTACAAATCAAGCATGTTCTACTTCTAGCTGAAGGTCTACAAAGGTGCTTTATTATCATTGTTTGCATAGGTTAATTAAGCTTATGCATGCGAGAGAAATAGGGAGAGAGGCATTTGTAGACAAACTACGAGAGAGATAGCGAGAGAGGCAAAATGGTGTCGGAATCTGGAGCAAGCCCATCGACCAGCATGCAAAAAATTGCAAACAGTTCCCCCAACTGCGAGCCCACACTAGAGGCAGAGAATGAAGGAGAAGTCGCCACAAGATCCGTGTCGCGAGAGCAGGAAATGGAAATGGATGCCCTGTTCGCGAATGGCTCCCCACTTTCGAGTGACACGAAGGGCCGAGAGGAGGAGCAGGAGGGGAGCTCTAAAAAATGCAAGATTGAAAAGAAAAGCGGATACAAAAGGCAGCAATAGGTTATTCGAATTTCATCCCTTAATTAGTACTGAACCCGTGCTTTGCACGGGCAAAGATGCATGACCATCCTCAACCACTCCCCATCTATGACCATCCTCAACCACTCCCCATCTGAAGGTGCATCTTTGATTCTTAAATTTTGCTAAGTCTTAACCCCCATGGCTGTGAGACCTTCCATCTCCTCCTTTCATTCCATTAACCTTTCATCTCTTGTTTCCTCCCGAAGGTGACCTTCCATCTCCTCCATTCCATTGACCTTCTATCTCCTCCTTGCCCCTAAAGCTGCCTCTTGTCTTTCCACCTCCCCCCCCCTCCAAGCCTCCACCCAAGAGCTCCTTCTTTGTGACACGTGGCAGGCTCTTCTCCTCCAAGCTGCCACGTGTCCTCTCTTTTTTTTGGTTCGTGGTTAGTAGGTTAAAGATAAACCTTAGTTTAATTTGGGTCCTCCCACACACATACTAATATTAATTCGATTTTTTGAAGATCATGGTGACCTATTTGGCTCAGGTGCATTACTGTTGCGTTAGATGCTCCACGTCTATTTTGTGGACCATCTAGAGAAAGACAAAAGTAGATATAAAAGTTGATTGTTTTTTTGCAATGTGGCCATGTAAGGATAAACATGAGAATGTAAAATTTTGGGTTATAATGGTATCGACATGAAGAGGGATGATCATGGGAGAGCTAAGACATTTACATCGATATGGTATGAGCCAAGAGGTAAGACAAAGAATATGACATTGTATAGTAATTGTATAAAAAAAGATTGGGGTCACAAACCATGAACTAGTTTCAAAGCAACCCACAGAAACAATTGTAGTGTCTTGGAAATCAAAGACAGAGAAAATCAAGAAGCACATGAAGCAGTATTTGGTGGAAGAAAAAATAAGAATACTGAACACAAAGTATTGTGCTTGCATCTTGTTGCATTCATTTATTGATGAATCGAGTACAAAATCACTAATTTGGAATATAATGTAAATTTTATAATTAGCATTTTTTTAAAGGAGGTAAAAAGTAGGAAATTTTAGAGATGAGACACAATACAAGGTGCATCAGACATGATCCTCCCTATAAATATCAAAGTAGTGCTTTTATTATTATGTTGGACAACGATTAGTGCTTTTTGGAAACTAAAGCCCAACAAATACATGAATAAGGGATTGCTCACATGAGCTTGTGAGTTCTCTCCTCATAACATGGAAGTTATCACCACTACAACCTTTGAGATATTATGAGCTGGACTAGATCACATGAACAATATTGTTATAGTCCATCGATGGTGCATGCACCATGGTTGTTTCTTTGGATTCCTTGGCTACGATTCACCATCAAGAACATGCATTGAGAAAAGAGGGCTAGTTAAAGTATAATCATAAGTTTAAGTTTGAATGTGTTGTAAAAATAGAACTCTACATATTTAATTGATAAGTAGGAAGCTCTTCCTCTTTCAAAAAACCCAAAATAGTGAATTTTTTAAAATTAAAAGTGAAACAAATATTTAACTTATAAAATAAACAACAAAAAATCCATGCGTGAAATTTTAAAAAGTAAAGTGAACAAATAAAATCTTATAAAATAAGAAAGTTGTAAACAAACAAGATGAACAGGGTTCAAGTGGCCTGCCCTTTCAAGAAGAATTGGGGATGGCTTAAGCATTTGCTATCGTGTATGTCAAGGAGAGGACCAATAAAAAGAAGTTTGTTCCGATGATGTTGCCATGTTCGTTGGAATTCATCCAAATGTGGTCAATGCATGAGCCGGTTATTGTTACCAGGGAGTCTATTAGTTGTTTCATGTGATGCTTATCCACGAAGCTCTGCAAGTTTGATTTGCTAGTCGATCATGTGAGCATGTTAACATTGAAGCCCTTGAGGATGTATGTCGGTATTCGTGGGCTCATTGCTAGCATGACTTGATGCAGTGTATCTAGAAGTGCTATAGAGGTTGCTTTAGAAGCCTTGTAGGTGTTAACAATGTTCACCTCTTTGTTGGCCCTCGTGCAAAATGTGGTCAGCAAGCACTCAACCCCTTTGCGAAAGTAGTAGTGTTCACATAGGAGGGTTACTGTTGATTTAAAGTATGTCCCTATGCCATCGCAATTTCTATTGTGAGTATGTTGGAACACTTCAATGGTAAGTGTGTATGTATTCTGTGTGTGTGTTTCTTGGAGGCATAGTATTGAGGATCCCATCATGCTCTTGCTGGCGAGGATGTCAGGTCTATGCAAAAGGAAGGACCTAGTGTTCAACAATTGTATGATGGCGTCATGGGCCTGGTGTGATGAGAAGTCGATTTGTTGAAGCAGCCAAGCGGAATTTGAACATAGCCTCTAAATTTCTTGTAAGATCGCCTTGTCTACTCGAATGTGCTTTGGTTGGAGCTTGTTGAGAATACAAGTGCTTCAGGTCGCATGCTCGTGACAAAGCCATGTATACTAACTAGGCTATGGGTTTTAATGTTGGATGGGTTGAACACGAGCATCAATGCCCCTGAATGGCTCCGTGTGGCTATGCTTAAGTTTGCATAGCCACATGTCCATCGCGATGAAAGTATTTTGGCCAACCAAAGAAATCTCCTCTATGACCATGAGCTCAACGTCTCTATATTGGAGTGACATCTCTTACAGCTTGTCTCGCAACAGAGAGGGCTTTGTCCTCTGATGTTAGCAAGGGGAGGTGTAGGGTAGAGTGTATCATTGTTTTGCTGATGTTGTATGCCGCTTGCCTGTGTATGCCAATAGCAGGACTCGTGCTAAGCCTACGTCATATGACTCTTTGTGCGTGAAGTGTCGAAGTAAGCCTTGAACTATTTTGAGGACATACGTCTTGCCTGTACCTACATTGCCACTTAGGAAAAGCCTAAGATTGATTTGTTGCTCCACCCTCTTCTTTAGCAGAATGTCCTCCAGGATGGCTCATTGCTCTGGGTTCAATGCATAAACGTTTGCATGGTAAGTACAGCTGTCGGCAAGACAAGTTGTGTTCACTGTGGTGTGGATGAATTGGGTATGCCTAGGCTTGTGTTGCACCGTCGTCCATGCTGATGTTGTACTTCTCATTATGCTTGTGTCAGTCTTGCTTGAGTCCAGTGCTTTCGCCACAATCATTCATGGAGTTGTCTAAGAGGGCATGGCAAATTCGCTTGTTGAATTATGTTGCATTAGTAGTGATTGTAGCAACATTGTCGTTGTATAAGTCATGCCATGTCTCACAGGCATGGTGGAAGGAGTGCTCCTTCGGGTGGAAAGGCAGGTATAGCAGGCACTTCTCCCTTGGTTCTCTGGGTCCTTCAACTTGCTGTAGTTATTAAACCTCAACACTCTTTTCCTTCTTCATTCTGTGCACTTTGTGGGTGTGATGTTGTACGTGCTTGTGTGCTCAGCTCTAGGAAAATCCCATGCAAACTTGTGTGTCTCCTCTTGTACTTGTGAATGATACCTTCGTAGAAAATTTTTGCATTGCTTGGGTCGAGCCGTTCAAGTTGCCATTCCTTTTCAAGAGTATTGTTTGTCTTCAATGCTGCTTGTGTTCATGTAGACAACCTCTCACATGCTACTTGTGAGGAGCAAGGGCAGGGACAAGTACATTGCTTTTTAAGCGCTGATGTGTTGCGTATGCAAGATGGCATTTCCAACCTTACGTATGTGCTCATCGACTGGCGCTTCACTATGCTGCATTCTAAAATCGCCAATTTGATCATTGCTTTGTCTGCCTTTGTGATGTACAAGGTGCTCTATGTATGGGCTTGACCACGAATTGGATGTCAGTGTTTGCAACCCATACCTTGGCAAGAACTAGGTTGTGTAGATGTCTTTCGGTGACCTCCAGAGTATGATAGATGTTTGCAAGACTACTATTTCATATTGCGGGGATGTATTCATTCTCGGTCAACCCTACCTCATGAAGGAATCCATCAAACGTCATGCTGGTAACGTTCTCCTACAAGAGCACCCGTGATATTTGATGCATGTTCCGCCTGGAAACTCATTGTTCTGGACCCCTCTCCATTGGGTGAACGATCATCGACTCCCGCATGGGTGGGCGAGGGAATCCGAAATGGCAATTTGTTTGTCTCTTTCTACATGATTTCCAATGCCTATGCATTTGTATCTCTTTCTTAGGGAGGTCGAGCTTGTCCATGTCAGAGGAAATGTATTTGTCAATGAACTTCATGATTTCATCGGGTGTTGCCCCTCCCATGATTGGTGCTCTTTCGACCCATAGGAGCCCGTGATCATGCTGGCTTCCTCTATTTTGAAACTTAGTTAATTACGAAGAAGTAGTCTTGCAACATACCGCGACGATTCCACTATCGCAGGTTTGTAGATTCTTCAATGCCTTGAACCTATGGACATAGTACTAGGATGTTGTGACTGGGTCACTTTTGGATGTATGTAGCACTTGTCGTGGCCATGCTAACATGTGTCGTGTTGCAAGCTAAACAAGAATTCTAGCAAAGGCTCCCACAATATTTCAGTTGATGATAGCGTAAGGAAGAAAGTGGGTGCCCCCAGCTGGCGCACCATTGCAATAGGTTCTTCTTCAACTTGTGCTTGTAGTGATGTTCGCAAGCATGTGAAGTCCTTGTAAACGATGTTCGACTACAAAAGCTTCTCGATGTTTATGTCTATAGCTACCTCTCGTGCTTGTAGTCACCCACCTAGTTGGCCTTTGCGCATCCTAACCCATGTCCATGAGAGGACCTACTGCACCAATATTTCCATGGTCTTAAGAAAAGATTCTCTATGCATAATGCAAATCGGCAGTCTTTGTTTCTCAACTCCCATCGTGCTATTTCTTGGTATGAAGTGCATGAAGGTATATCGTACGTGCGGGATTGCCCATATAAAAGTTTGGGGAAGGTTAATTATGCACAGTGATTGTCCTTGAAAATGCTTAGAGGTGGAAAGCCCTTGCACGGGCAATGAGATGGACTTGGCCTCGAAGTCAAAAACTTATTGTGCACTATAAATGCCATGAATGCGAGTGCCTGCATCAAAGCAAAGGTCCCCGCATCTTAGTTGTCTTCCACTGTGCTGAATTATGGCAAGTCAATGCTTTTATTTTCTTGC
Source organism: Dipteris shenzhenensis (assembly GCF_047967505.1). Lineage (NCBI taxonomy): Eukaryota > Viridiplantae > Streptophyta > Polypodiopsida > Gleicheniales > Dipteridaceae > Dipteris > Dipteris shenzhenensis. Next base: position 38,029,424 of record NC_141596.1, read on the forward strand.
AACCCAAAGATGTGCTCCTTCCAATAGTGGTTGAAGGACATGTTGTTCTCCGTGTATAGCGGTGTCATGAGTAGCTCACTCAGTGCTCTCATTGTGAGTGTCGATCGCACGAGCCCACTAATGTTGTGGTTCTTGTAATCCAATTTGCACTTAATTGCGACCACCATTGTGGCGGTGTCTATCACGAATTGTGGCAAGACACATTGGGCTCTATCGATGACCACAAAGACATTCACAACACTACCATGTAACCCAAGTTGTCCCTAGTGTACTAATTTTCTGATCTATGCAAAGGGAATTCTTATGGACACCAATCGAGCTTCGACATCAAAATAAGCATTCTCGTAACTGGTTTGGATGGAACCACTTTGATGGTTTTGCTTGACAAAGTTGGCAATGTCGCTCTCTTGACTTCCTTTGCACAGGGTGAGCATAATTCTTTTCATTTTCCTCACATTGTCGCATGATAGAGTTGTTCTCTCGCTGAGGAAACAGATAACTTGGTCCCTGCATGTTTGAGCTTCATAGAGAAGGTGAGAACTCCACAGCATATGTAAGAAAACCTTGGTGTGTCTTTGATTTTAAGGGCGTAAGCTTCCTGCAGATGTCCCTTCAGAGGGCAAAGCTTCTTCCTTTTCCTTGGATGTTTTGTTGTCCCGCTTGTGTGGACCATCAATCCATCTACTCTTGTGTTAGTTGATGCTATTGCAGGCATTGGTAGGCCATTGCTGAGAACCAACTCTAGGTGTCCCAGGTTGGATGAGGCATGTTTTGCTCATTGCAACCTATACACCTTGCTCATGATCACATTCAAAGCATGTGGTTTGCTTAGATGCCTTACACTGTATGCTCCCGCTAGCTCCCTAACAGAGACAACCTAGGTGACAGATCAATAAGTTGTTCTAGTTGTGCCTCATCTTCCTTGAACCATGGTGTAGTGCCAATGGCATACTTTGCACGACAAAGGACTCAACTCATTAGACTATTTTGTTTCATCGAGTAGAACTTGAACCATGTGTGGGTGGTCAGGCTTGTGTGTGAACACAAACTTTATGTGCATGCCATCGAAACGCAGCAGCTCGAACCTTGTACACAAAATGCTCGCAAGGTGGCCTAAGAATTCGAAAGTAGCACCCAAGATGTTGAGGACATTTGTGGTGGCTGCCAGACTTGGATGTAGTGTCACTACTTGGCTCATTCTTGATTATCGATTATTTGCTAGCTGTGGTTCCACACGAATACCAAGTTTGAAGGTGAACTCTTTCTTCCTTAACACTCAAATGTCCCAAGCCATTTTTTTTCTCTCATCCCCTAGCTCTAATTAAATATGCTCTCTTATTTCTATGTACAAAGAAAGGAGACACTTCATTTGAAAGAACATTAAAGAACTCTTTCTTCTCTAACTCGCTCGAATTTCCCCAACCGTTTTCTTTGTCTATTACGTTCTCATCCCCCCACTTCTAATTGAGTATGCTCTCTTGTCTCTATGTACAAAGAAAGGAGACACGTCATTTGGAAAAACATTAAATTCAGCTCCAAGTATGAAAGCAGAGTCATAATAAAGAAAACATGAGAATAGCAAGAAAGCTTTATTTCTTTGTCATAAACATCAAAGCTTGGATATAAGATTTTATTTCTTATAGACACTGAAGGGTCGATATGTGGAAATAAAGGAGCAAGTGCTGTCAATCAAACAATCTATGTTCTCAACCCAAGGCACATACTCCACTACGTTCGCTCTTCCTCAGCATCATAAGTATATCTGAGGTGCAACAACTAATCCACAAAAAGGCGAATGTCGACGGTTGCAGAACAACTAGTGTACTTGGAATAGTACGTGCAAAGCCTACAGTTGGAAAGGAAAATGCCTGCATAGACTCCGCCACTTAGATTGCAAGCAAGTGGGAATTAAACACAAATGCAATGGAGCTTGCGAAGGTGCATAGACTCTGCCTCTGAGGTTGCAAGCAAGTGGGGACATAAACACAAATGCAATGTAGCTTGCAAGGGTGCATAGACTCTGCCTCTCAGATTGCAAGCAATTGGGGAATTAAATGCAAATGCAATGGAGCTTGTGGCTTACCCTCAGCAGATGCTTCCTTCATAGGAGCGAGGTGTAATGCTTTTCCCACTGTCTTCTTTGAGACCTTGCAAATCCCACTTTATTTGGCTGCCAGACCACCTTCCTTTTGGAAGGTTGCTTCAATGATTCTCTTATGCAGGGCATGGATGCTTTTACATACACCACTGGGGTAAATTTCTTAGCAAAACCCTTCAGCTTCACACCATCGTACACAGTTGAGGTGGACCTCTTTGGGGAGGGTATGGAGTCATCATCAGCAGCAATAAGTTGCTGGCATCATCATGGTTGCACCAATTATTTCTTCAGTATTCACTTCCACCAAAGGACTCTCTGCACATACATATAGAGCAAACCCAAAGCTTGCAAAATCAAGGGGCTCATGATTTTCTATGCCCGCAAAAAAAAATGCACTTGTAACAAGGTGAATTACATTCATTAGGCATGCCCTGAATTCATAGAAAGGATAGTATATAACATATTGGAATTCAAAATTATATTTAATTTATTCGTAATGTAGATCGATATTTGTGTAAAGGAGAGAGTGGTCTGACCAATAAATATAGTTTGTACCGTTTAAAATGTGCTTATTTTGTGTGTTTGTCCAAATGTGGTCTATAGTTGAACCATGAACTGTAGCTGGTTGAAGAATTAATTGTGTAAATTTTTTATGGTTCATGAAAGTTGTTAGTTTTGTGTTATTGTTGTTTGGTTGGTTGAAGTTAATGTTGAAATCTCCTATGATTGTTGTTGGTGTAAATATTGTGATGCTTTGTCTTCAATGTAATGTTGTTCAAGCTATTAGATGTCTTTTTTGTAAGATGTTGCTATACCTACACCATTTGTTTTTTGTAAGCATGTGAATCCTAGTAATGTTATTTGTGTTGATGTGTTGATATGTAACTCTTGAAGGCATAAAATTGTGGCTGCTAGGAGGCTTTTGTCATAAGTATGTCTAAGGAATGTGAGTACAATGCACGTGTGTTTAGAGATTGCAATGTGATGTTGTAATTTTGGAATGATGAGAAGTTTTGTTGTTGGAGAATCCATTGTCTATCGGATTTGAGGCATTCCATTTCCTTGAAGACATGTGTATCTACTTTGATGTGCTTAGGTTCTAATGATTTGATGAGGTAAAGGTTTTTTGGGTTTCGTATACGTGATAGTGGTGTGTATGTTAGACCATGTGTTTTAATGAGGGATGGGTCCTAGGCAATCCATTGATAGCCCTTGCAAACAGTGGATTGTTCTAGCAGCTGCTGCTTCTATGGGGAATTTCCTTCAAGATTTAAGTTGTTTTTACCTATTTGGAACTCTTTTGTGATTGGTTGTATTGGCATCCACGTATTTGGAATGTTAATGTTATAAAGGTTGGAGTTTTTTATGCCAGCTTGTTTTCCTATTTTTGTGTCGCTGAATAATATCTAAACATGTTGTTGTTCATTTGTTATTTTTGAGTCTTTGAATATTATGTCTGCTCCATTAACCAATCCATCGGCAATGTCAAGATTTCCCGAACATATTTCTACTATCATTCTCGGTTTCAAATGTAGAGTTTTGTGTAACCCAGCTGTTTAGATGGGGTTCAAAGGGATTGTTATGGTCTTGCTACATGTCTTGTGTCTCTTGTCTATAGCTTCTAGAATATGAGGATTATGTTCTAACAAATGAAACATTTCTTTGTTATGAATATCTTTTGATGTAGTAGTATAGAATAGGTGTGGAATGTTTTGTTTGAATAATGGTTGTCTTACATAGTTGTTGTTAATGTAGGACATGTCTTCTAGTGTATGCTTCCTTGTTCATATTCTATTTAATATATCTATGAATTGCATGTTTGTTTGACGCATTGGTGTTGTGAACTCATATTGTAAGACATTATATTTCCAAAATGATGTTTGCATAGATGTTTTTGTTGATTCGTCTTGAAGATCCATGCATCTTTAGTGGGGCTAGCTTGGCATAAGTCTCCACATAATAAAACATCAAGTCCTCTAAATGGTTGTAGGTGGTTGTGTTTGATTTCTCTTAAACGAAGATCTGCTACAATCAATGTGCTATGGCCAATCAATGACACTGTCTTTCAAGATCTTGATAGAATTGTGATAGTTCTTGTAGTTTTTCTGTTGATGAGAGGCTTGTGTAGTGAGACGCCATGAGTGGAAGATATAGCACTAAATGGATAGTTGTGCCACCAATGTTGAAAGTGGCTTTACCTATGTAAGCCAAAAGTAGAACTTTTGGTCATTGCACATTGTGCATTTGTTTGTGCGAATATTTGCGTAGTAGCGCTTGCACAATTGTGAGTAGTGTAAATGTTTTTCCAGTTCCTGTGTTTCCTCTTAAGAACAAATGGAACTCTTTTATAGGAGAATTTCTTTTCTTTAGCATTAGGTCTTCGACAATAAGCCTTTGTATTGTTTAGCTTTCTGAAGTTTAAGTAATAGTCATCATTGGACTGGATTTTGTATGTTGACAAATTGTTTTTCAAAAATTGATTTGACCTTGGAGGGTTTCGCATGTCCATTCCAATATCATAAGTTTCAATGTTTTTGCTGATGTTGTAGTAGTACTTGTTGAATTTGATGGAATTTTTTGAATGAGTTTTTTGAATTGTGCTTTGTTAGGATCTATGATATGTTTGTTGTCGTGGTACATATCATGCCATGTGGAAGTTATGTTTCCAAGAGTTGGTTCAATGTGATGGTATGGGAGGAATAGAAGACATAGTTCTCTATAGTAATCTTTAGGATTTTTTATTTGATTGTAGTTGTTGAATCTTATGTTTTTCCTTTTTTTTGTTGTGTTTGCAAGAATAGTGTAATTGCTAACGAAAGAAGCCAAGCAAATATTTTGAGGATCTCTGGGGTGCTTTAAATATTTTGCAATAACGTCGTTGAAGAAAATGTTTGTGCTTTCAGGGTGTAGATTTTGTAGCTGTTCTCCAAGCTTTAGCAATGATGTTCTTTTTTCTAGTGGATTTGTGTTAATGCATTGAAATTGTCTTGTTGATGTAGATAGTAGTAATGATAGTGCTAGATATACAGCTTGTTGTGAACTTATATGTTGAGTACTTAAGATTGCGTTACCTACTCTTCTTATGCGTTCGTTAGGTGGGGCGTTAGAGTCTATGCATTGTGATAAAGCTTGTTTAACTGCAAGATTTGTTTCTTTGTCCACTTTTGCCATGTAAGATGTGCAATAAGCAGCAACACCATGAGGATTAAGTATGAATTGGATGTCAGTGTTTGCACCCCATAATCGTGAGAGATTAGGATTAAAGTTGTTAGTGTAAATGTCTTTTGGTTGTCTTTTCAAGAATATTGTTGGTTGTGAAATAGATGATTGTAGAACAAAGATGTACTCTTCTTTTGTCATATTTAAAGAGGCCAAGTATGCATTATAGTCTAATGATTGTGTATCTTCCTTTTGCAAAGTTGAATTAATGAAATTAAGTCTTTTTTTAAGAGTAGTTGATCTTAACTCATGTTGTCATGGAAGCAAGGCTTTTGTGGAAGACATGGGTGGCCTAGGATAACCAAATCGACATTTATTCTTTTTCTTGAAGCATGTTTTACGATGTTTGTGTACTTGAATGTCATTCTGATCACATGGAAAAAGCAAAATGTCTGTCGAAATGTATTTGTCAATAAAAGTTTCAATGTCATGATTGGAAGATATTCCAAAGGAAGGTGCATTGTCAATCCATAAAAGGTCATGGTCATGTTGACTCCATCTATTTTGGAATTCTATTACAAAGTAGAAGTCGTCTATCTATCCTAGAATGTTTTGATCTTTTCTCATTAGGTTTTTGAGCGCTTGGAATTTGTGCACATAATATTGAGCTGTGGTGATGGGATTAGATTGAAGCAAGTGACGTATTTCTGCTTGTGTGTAAGGGTATTCATTTGTTATGTTCCTCCTTAATTTTTGGATGGCTTCAATTAATGGTTTTCGTAATTTCTCTGCTGCGGATTGCATCACAAAGAAGGTTGGGGGGCCTAGTTGCCTTAACATTGAGAATTTTTTAAGATAGTGCTTGTAGTTTGCTAATGTTCTTAAGTGTGAGAAGTCACAATATCCTATGTTTGAATGAAATATTTTCTCAATGTTTGTATCTAAGAGGGCATCCTTTGCCTGTAGTGCTATTCCCCTTATTTGCACTTTCCGCATTCGAACCCAAGATGATGATAAAACCTGTTTCACTAAAATTTTCATTGTTTTGAAGAAGAGATTTTCTACACACAAAGCAAAGCAATGGTCTACATTCATTAATTCCCACCTTGCGATGTCTTAATAGGAGATATGCTTTGGAATGTTATAATGTCGTGTGTTTCCAAAGAAAAGCTTAGCAAATGATAGTTCTTCACAAAATTTGTCTTTAAAAATGCTTAATGGCAAAAATCCTTCAAAAGGTGCAATTTCAATAGTTTGACCTTCAAAGTCTATGACTTGTTGACTTGTGTAGATGTCGTGAACTAAAGTATCCATGAAAAATGGTTCCTCCATTGTTTCATCAAGTTGTTCTTCTTTTTTTTCATTTTTGTCTCCTGTAGCTTGTATGATTTGTACATGTTTTTCCCAAAGGTCATTTATACAAACATTGTTTTGTTGGTATAAAGGAGTTGGCAACAATTCTTTCAATGCAAGCATAGTAAAAGTTGGATGTACGACCCTACTCATGTAATTATGTTTGAATGAAAGTTTACGCTTGAGTGCCACAACAATTGTATCATAACTACTTAAGAATCTTGGTAATACTCTTTATGCTCTATCAACATTAGCAAAAACATTGACAACACTACCATGTAATCCATATTGACCTTCATATGATAGTTCTCAAATCTATGCAAATGGTATTCTAATTGATAGCAAGCGTGCCTCAATATCATTTAGATTATTTGTGAATTTTGTTTTTTAAACCATTTGCATGTTTTTTAAAGAAAGTGAAAGGATTTTATCATTCTTAAGGTCTTTGTAGCATAGTGTACATAAAAACTTCATTGAGGATTGTGTGGCAGACACATCTATTTCATTGCCTTGGAGAAATATTAAAATTTTTGGCTTCACTTTAATCAATATGCTGCAAAATTTCAAGGACCTGCAACAAATGCATGGAAAAGTTAGAGTGTCTAATACCTTTTTGAAATATTGTTGTTCATATGAAACATGTTTTCTTTTTCTTTTTTGCCCAACAACTTGTACTTGAATTGTAGAAGTTTCTATTGTTTGAGTTGTTTTTATAGTGGAGGGTTGTGGTTGTAAAACAATTGCACGGAATTTGTAGATCTTGTTAATAATTGCTTGATTGTTGTGAGTGAACAACGAAGAATTTTTTGTGAATAAAGCAGCTACTTCTTTAGCCGGCAATGTAGGATTTTGTTCAATAAGTGTTTTTAGAAGCAAGTCATAAGTTGAAGACCATTTAGTGTAACTACGTTTAGTTTCTAAATGTGTTAATGGTGTAATTGTGCAAACATTATTTGCTTCATTTATTAGCAAGGTACATGGATTGGTTTGTTTTTTTTTTCTTATGATTTTTTTTTTTGGAAATCTTTATTCTATTATATATTAATAGAGCAAAATACAACCCAAATATCAAGTGAAAGCATTGAAGAATGTCCACAACTAATGCACGAGACGATGCTGAGTTAAGAGACCAACTTTCCACACTCTGGATTGTGATTGGATAATTTCCATGAATTGAAGCGAACATGTGCCATGGCATATTTGTTGTTTGGTACTGACTTGAAATGTTTGCAAATAGCATCTTAAGTAATTGTCCATATGTAAGAGTTGGAAAGAAATGAAGGAGGCATATGAGAGTATTTGTATTCTCATTGGATGAGAAAGAATAAGTTATGGTTCTCGACTAGATTTTTTTGATGGAGAAGTTTGCTTATGTCCATGTTTTACCTTGAGAAAATTACCCAAACTACAACTTTAGTTCGCAATGAAATTTTAACTAAAAACTATGAGGTTGTATGCTTGTGAATATGCAAGAAGGACTTAAGAATCATAAAGAAGAAACTTTGGTCAATTCCAAAAGAAGGCATAGTACATCATGCGTTTGCCTCGAATGCACTAACACACCCAAAGCTATTTATAGTAAAGCTTCCACTAGGTTTAGTAGTCATGAGTTTACTCCTAGCCATCATCAAGTCATCCTCGTATAGCTAGAGGAAGGGAGAAGATAGCCCAAGAACAATGCCAACATATGCTCCTCTAATGTGGACATGCACTTGTTCACCTCCACGTTGAACAATGTCACCTATAAGAGAAGGAACCTGATCAATGGTTTGCAGGCTTTGGCAGAATAGCAATAGGGACAAAGTGGATCTCTGCTCACGTGAACACCTCCACAAACCTCATAGACATGGTCGACCAAGTTAGCGTTAACATTTGTGAAGTGTAAAACACCAAACACCTGTAACATGAAAAGGATGGGTTAGCAATCGTAATAAGTTGATAACATCACTTCAATATTTTGAATTATTTACCTTTGTTCCATAACCTTATCATGAGACTTGGCTCACAAAAGCCACCTTAAAATCATCCTTTGTTGGTCCATTAGGAACATTCGCAAGAATGGTAAAGTCAAAGACCCAAATGGTTCCTTTTGCCTTCAAGAATGATACATTCTTCAAGATGTGCATAAGAGCACCTGAATGGCTTTTCTCTCATTCATAAATGATACTTGCAATGACGAGAATTTGTGATTTTGAGAATAACACTTAATTTAATTGTAGTATTTCCAAACAAGTAAATAAGAAGTACTTTGAAATCAACTTACTGCTGCTCTATCTTCATCACAAGGTCCATCTGCAATGATGATTTGGTCCCCCATTCCCTCTTCACTTGCAACTTTAATTATGACAATAGCAATTATGCCCATAACATTTGCAACCGTGTACTTTTTCAAATTGACCATCTCATAAGCCCAAGGTACATATGTGCATAATGAGGTAACAAACGAAGGTTGCCTTTAAAGGGCTCTCCTCTAATAATGCAAGTAGTGGCATCAAGAAGCAAGGAGAACTTAGATGTCCCACCTTCTATTATACCTCTTGGTACACCCTTGCCCCCTCAATTCTATAAAACTCCCCAATTTGTAAGTTCACAAATTCAAAAATGTAAGCATTTGGTATGAGCAATGTTACTGTGTGAGAGCAATACCTATATGTGAAATCTCCTTTCAAGAAGGTGGGATATTTTGGATTTATGACTTTGTAAGTAGCATACTTTGCAAAGTAGTTTTCCCTCAAAAACAAACCTATGAGGTGCACAATCAGATAATTCAGTGATACTTAATGAGATCAATGAAATTCCCCCCCTACAAAATTCTCTTTTGAAGGAATGATAGCTTTTGCAATTGCTACATTGTGTGGTAAGGGTACAAACTTTGAAGGATCCTTAGATAGAATGTATGAATTAACCTCATCATTCTCTTCTTTGCAAATTAGTTGTTTGCTTGCTACAAGTACAAATATTGAAAAGTATAAGATTTCATTTCAAAAGAAAAATCCTAGCACTATCAATCACCTTTCATTGAAATTGATACTCTAATCATAGGTTAATATTTTAGTCTCTCCAAAACTACATTAAACTATTTATCTTAGAGAAACATCATACATATTAAGGAAGGGTACAATTAACATAGGCAATTATGTATATAAACTATGAAACAAAGAGAAATAAATATAAATTGCAAATAATATATATTCAAAAAGATTTTTTTTGTTTTTTTGCAAAATCCAATGAAAAACATTAGATAATCATGCTATGACAAAGCATACAAGTGAAAACAAATACCAAAGGATAGTTTTGACTCAATCAGAGTTAATGTTTACAACATCATTAACATCAATTTTAGGAGAATGTGCCATCTTCACCAAATGTCTTTCACGTTTTACTTTTGTTTTGCGTTGCACATGCGATGTGATTATCGACTTAAAACCAACATACTCTGGGTTCTCTTGTATGAGCCTCTTCACTGAGAAAAATGAAAAAAACTAACAAATAAGGTATTTGCAAAGTTCAAATTAAAGAATGCAAAAGCACTATTTCAAAACAAACCTTGTGCATATGCCTCTTGTGCAACCTCTTAAAAGGAAGTCTTCAAAGATCGACATACACTCTTCTTGATAGGAGAATTTTTTGACAAAACTTCCTTAGGGGGCTTGCTTGGAGATGCATATATAGAAGGAGTTGACTTGGGAGTCAGCGAGGATGCGCTTTTTTCCATTAACGAACATGTTGAAACAGTAGGCGCCCCTACAACAAACTTGTAGAGTAAAAAATGTGTAGTGACATTAAAGTTAAAGGGAAATGGAAGGGAAAGCATTTAAAAAAAGAGAAATGGAAGGGAAAACATTAAAAAATAAATGTGTTCAATTAACGAAATTGCCAAAACAAACAATTTCAATCACGTGTGAATCTAACAAAGAGTAGGCGACATGTGAATCTAGCATAAAACAGGCTGGGCATGTGATCGTATACAAGCAGAAGAAGTAAACACAACAATTTGATGAAGCGAAATAGAAAAATTAAAATGCCACGATCAGATACAGCAGAAAATCAAAGCATGAGATTCAAAAAGGTGACATTGGAGGAAGTACGTTTTCGTCGACCGTGGACTCCCTCTAAAGAAACCCTCAAGTGTCCAAAGAACATTCGAGTGTGTCTAAGGTAATCCTAATAGCTTAAAAGCCTCTGTAAGGAGTGGGAAAAGACTTGTGTTGTGCACTCTCACTCTTGCACTCATACAATTTCACTCTCTATGAACCGAACAGCAATGAATGGAAACACAAGATGATAGCGATTGCAAACAGTGGAAGCTCTCTAGAAAAATGAGGCACTGTGAGGGAACTTTAGTGAGGAAGGCGATTAGAGCAAAACATACAAGCTGGAGGCAGAGTCTGAGGAGGGAACGAAAATATTGGGTGCGCTAGAGCAGCAAAGAGACAGGAGAGGAGAGGCGAGGAGGGGTCTACCAAATAAGAGGACGAGAAAAATGTTCACATTGGAGGGAGTGGGTTTCATTGAAGAAGGTAGAGGACATAATAGATAAGCGGAATGAATTGACAGAAGATCAATGATGAGGTAGCAATGAAGAGTTTGTACCTTCATAGTTCCAAAAGAATTCAATCAAAGTTAAAAATTAGGTTCGTTCACATAGTCGAAACACAACAAAAAGAATTGCATAAATACAAGAAACATCAAAACAGTATCAATGGTTTACCAGGAGCTTCCTTGGGTCTCTTCAACGCATCATTTCCACCTGCCAAGACGAGAGCTTTCTATTAATTTGGCATGTTAGGAGGTACTAATAGGTCAGGGCAGGCTTTTGCTAGTCTTGCACAAAAGATGTAAGGATATTAGATACGGAAGTAAGGAAGGACGTTTCAAGCAAAAGGAAGGCAAATGAACAAAAATCCACCCTTTTTGAATGCACACTTGTCTGTTTCCATCATGTCTGTCGATCCCTCCAGTGCTCGCATTTGTTTTCTTCCCAACGTATGAAGGCAAGTGCAATAGAACTGCATAACATTCCACATTTATAGAGGAATGAAGCAGAGCATCACACCGCACGCCAAGGATTTTCACAATTCAAACAACAAAGGTCTCTACTAAGACAATCCAAGAATCGTTGAAAATTAAATTAGTAGACTTAATCAACAGTAATTCAAGATGGTGCATTAAGACGTAGTGCAAAATTGGTTCAGCCAGGTAGGGGCCCTACAAGAGTTGAATCTGTGTTAGAGGCATGCAAAATTAGCCGAATAATTGGATTCATTTGCATCGATGATGCAGCTTTGGCTCAAACAATTTTGAGAGATTCATTAATTCTCTGCCTGCATGCATTTCTTCGATCATGTAGCATCATTTATATAAATACTATATATGTAATATCTATTTTTTGAACATGACATATATGCTTCTGGAACAATGTGAACATTCTAAGACTTGTTTCGTTTGTATAAATACTATATATGTAATATCTATTTTTTGAACATAACATATATACTTGAACCTTTGTTATAATTCTACTTTATATATGAATACAGCTTGGTTTTATGTACTTCTATTTAACCTTTACTATACTTATGTTTAACATGTACATAAAGCTTGGTGCGTACATTCTATTTCATGATGAAATACATTTTATTTTACAATAAAATAGTATGGATATTTTTTTAAGTGGTTCTATTTATGTATACGTACATGTTATTATGAATTGATGTATGTACCATGTCTTGATTTCAGTGAATAATATATACATTTTCAACTGCATCTCGCCACTATTAAGTGTATTAATATATTACAATGTACATACAAATGTTATTCCATAATAGAATAGTATAAATACTCTAAGGATTTTTATTATACATTATAACATTGTAAGATTTTTCTATACGTACTTACTATGTAAAATGTTGCAACTCATGGCGTATGTTAGAGAAAAAAGAAAAAGAATAGACTTATCATGGAACACCGGCACTATTCACAGTGTGTGGTTGTAATACTAGCTAATATGCAAGAAGAGGAGCTCAGACATGTCTTCAATGTGAATAGTAAGGTTGTACTTGCTTTCGTAGAACACTTAGCAAACATTGCATTTAGAGAGCTATGTATCAGCTGGCCAAAGTTTGAGATTCAAACTTGGTTATTGAGTGAAGGATACCTATGAGGAGAATGTCTCAAAATTGTCGATCGAATTGGCATATCTACACAGTCGCTAGATCATCAATTCTCTAGTGATCCTCATTTTGAGAATAAGGCTACTTTGATTTGATTGAACAATTATATAAGGATTACAAAGGCAAGGGTAGTTGCTCAAAAGAAAAAGTAGATGTGCAATAAGTTTGCAACGTTGTAAATTTTAACATTGGTTACTTCGCCTTCTGTTAGGTTACTACACTGTAGGCGAGTCATTTTTTTACCAGAAGCACATATAGGAACTGGCACATTTACACAAGTCAGCAAGGTCAAGACTTTTTAGGAGACTTTCAAGGATGGTGTGTTTGCTTCAAACTGTTTTGTAAGAAGTAGTAGTCAAAACAGTAAAGAATTGCTTGCACTATTGGAGGTCACATGTGTACATGTTATGCATCTAGGTATTGTCAGTGCAGTAGGATTAGTCAAGGTCATGTACAGGTACTAGAACGGTAGCCACTTGGATAGATGGTTATACTTGATTAGTGCACATTTGTAGCCAAAGACTTTTTAGATATAGTGGGTACTTTGGAATGTTTTAAGTGCCATATATTTGACATTATCAATGGCTTGATCAAAATTGTCAAATATATACACAGCAAAGGCATTCCACATAACAACTTGCACTCCAAAAAGATAGTGGTTCATTTTTCACAAGAGATGATGTTTTTGTTGGCTTAGTGGGGTGGAGCTTGAGCACTAAAGCTGATACATTGAAAACATTTCCAACTCTTCATGATGATACTGTAGAAACATTCCAATAACACAAATAGAAGTTTCGACATATTGAACCTGAATGTTTTAGTATCAACCCAGGCCGATATTGCAAAGCACAGGATGTCTACTCACTTTGCTTTAACATAAGTAAATTAGCAAAAGGGATAGAATGTACTAGTGCACCCAAGGCAAGATATGTGCTGAATAAGCTTCATGATGTATGTACAAGAGCATTCTCTGTTAGTGCTACCCATCGTCTTACTATTGATGACCTATCTGAAACAATGATCAATGCTTGTCATCTTGGAATAGTGGCTTCTACAAATGCAGGACTTCGATGTAATAATAGTAAATAGACAAAATTTGAGATGTCTTATGCAAATTGTAACTTGTATTTGCAATATACGTATACAATGTACCCGCTCGCTTGTTCTTTTCTCTTGTGCTAATTTTTTATGGTCAAAAAAAGTTATTGGAAAATAAGTATTTCTCACTGCTTTTTCTTTATTTTTGCAATTGAACATTTTAATACAATTGTTGTTTTTACTCTTGTTATTGAAGGATGAATAAGTCATACTGTATTAGAGAAGATCTCGAAAAGGTACTTAAAAACTACAAATATGATGGTACTAAAAAATCCAATTGACAAGGTACAAGCACAATATCTAGGGGTTTCAATTTACCTCTGTTGCCAAACACTATCATTATATGACTTCATTGCTTTAGTACATCTAAAATACACTTTTACTATCATATGGAATCTATAAATATGTACAGTACATGTATCTATACGTGTGTACATGCACGTACATGTACATGTACGTATGTGTATGCATCTCTACGTGTGTACATACATGTATTTGTGTATGTATAAACATACTAACATATTTCATATATGCATAGACATAATAGCATATTCAAATATATTGCAATTTACATTTCATATTGAAAACATGTACACTAATCTCACTAACTTTTTTATTGGTTTGACAGGTACGCATGCTTTAGGACATGAAAATGAAAAAGCAATTATTAAGCACCCAGAAAGGAGAACATGACGATGAGCATTTGCCTGCTGCAAAAATAACTGCTATTGCTAAAATTAACACCACCAACACAAATAAATACTCCAATGTACTAGGTAGAATCCATACGAAAATAAACTCGAAGCTTGAGGTTGTACAAATAAAAGTCCTCGAGATGAACATACGAGATGTTGCATTTGAAGGTATCATTTTAAATAGATACATCACATACGATAGGAAAAGGACTCCAAATACCAAAATGTCTGTGTGGATTTGACTGACTGATTGCGACTGATCATTGTCAATTTACAACTTGACAGTACCCTCATTACTTTTCACGAGACACTAATTAAATGAGACGTGTGTTCGAGTTGAAAATTTTCAAGTAATAAGAAGAAAAGGAAACATATATGAAAAGGGTGACTCAAAATTTCTAATCAAAGTAACCAGCGGGACACGTATGATATCAATTCCAAATTTCGAAGTTCGCTTGCAAATGTTCCCAACAACAAACATTGCAACCTTTTCCAATGAAACGGAGAGATTGATATCAGGAACTGTTCAATTCGTTGTACTCGCAGATGCAAGATACATCAAAGGGCAATACACAAAGCAACACTATCTGAAAGTTGATGACGGAACTACGTTCGCGGATATGACAACAGTAAGTACTATTCATCATATAAAACTGACAAATGTCAACAACCATTACCTTGCTCATGCTTCTAGTTCGGTTCAATGTAACTACTTTCTTACTTGTACTACAGCTTGCTTTTTGGGAGGACTTTGAAGATGTTAAAAAAAGTATGCTTGAGGAGTTGCCCAGTGGTCACACAATAGCATATGTTGTCAAAAATGTAGGGCTCACAAACGATGCAACGACAACAAAGAAACTGCTATTCACATACTACTCTTTCACATTTCCTGTAACGTATGAGGAAGATGTCAAGAAGCTAGCAGATGTAGCTACGTTCCGTAAATCAGAAAAAAGCTTTGTAAAAGAGGTAACGTGCTTTTTCATTTTTTCTTGCACTTCACCTCTACTTTGAAATGCATACACAATTTAAAAATAAATTGAAAATTTTGAACTTTTTATGTCAATAGATCATTGGAGAATTCATCTTTGAAAATACTGGAGCATGCATAAATCCAATGGCTTTTGGATCAGTGATGAGGACACTCCAGTTTGGGGGCTTGACATAGGATTCACTTGGGTTCAGAGGGGTGTGCCTATTAGGTATTTGGGCTACCAGGTCGGCTTGGATATTTCTTCCACGCAGCAGTTTGCTCCCGTTTTGGAGAGCATCAAGAGGAAGCTTCTTTTTTGGAGCTCAGCAAAGTTGGATCTTGCCTCTAGAGTTGTGGTGGTCAACCAGGTCCTCTTGGCCATGGCCTGGTTTGTTTGTTCATGCTGGTGCCATTCTAGGGACTACATCATTCAACTCAAAAGACCGATCAGAAACTTTCTTTGGAGTGGGCTTGATGGCACAGCAGATGCCTTAGCCAAAGTGGCTTGGGAGACCCTCATCCTCCCTACACAGGAAGGGGGTCTCAATATTATCGATCCAGATTTACAGTGCAGAGCTTTACTTTGCAAGATGGTGGTGCGGGGACTTATGCCAGGGCAGGAACCGTGGAAGGACTTTCTTATTAGCAGCATACAGAGGTGCACACCTTCTTCAGGAGGAGACTGGATGAGCAGTGTTAGGTGGATCTTCACCACAGCACACCTCAGATCACCTTCGTCCCCTCTCATGGTTGCCATTCTAAAAGCTTGGGCCAGTTTCAGAAGCACTCTTTAGAGGATTCCTCCTTCCTCTCGCGAAGAGATTGATAGGCAACCCATCATGTGGAATCACAATATTTGAGATGATCATGGCAGACCACTGGGTGCCTCACTCTACATGCAGTGGTCCAGGTGGGAGAGGGGACTTGCATCATCTTTGGGGTCTTGGAAGGCTTTCCACAGGCTTCCAGAGGAGACCAAATCAAGGTTGACAGGACATCTCAGAGGGAGTGCAGGGAGGATCTTGCAGATTGAGGCAGCCCTTCCAGAGGTTTGGGTAGACACAGATGATATGCCACTCACTTCCTCTACTTGGGCAGGTACTTTTATGAGAGGCAGTGTTCCGCTTCAGGTTTTGGCCTTTCGAGATGCACAGGAGGATGCTTTAGTTTTTAGTGTCCATGATGGTGGCAGATTGCTCAAGTCCACAGAGGACATCTTGCTTGAGTCTGCTTTTCAGCCTATCAGGGTTGTAGGTCTTTTGGTGCAGGGATCAGATTCAGAGTGGTTCCTAGACCCAGACCCCCGGCTACTCTCCACCGGGTCTTGGAGGCTCTGGCTCTATGGGGGAGTTCCCATCAGATATTTGCAGTGGGACCCCGGAGAGTGGGAGTGGATTGACGCAGGGCATCGAGAGAAGAGCATCCCCTTCTTTCGTTACACGGTCAGTAATGCTAGGAGATTTCAGCTCAGTAGTAGAGGTTGGAGACCTTCCAGAGTTCCTCATTGGGAGACATTTGATATCACTGCGGATCTGCAGAGGTGCTTCTAGAGGAGACTCTGGAAATCCCACAGGAATAAAAAGATCACTATCTTCTTTTGGCTCTCTATCTATAGTGGGATTGCAGTGAACCTTTGGAGGTCTAGGTTCGGAGCCGACCCTACTTGCCCTCGCTACCTCTCTATTTCAGAGATTATTCAGCATTGCTTATGGGATGATTTGGATGATTTGGATGGGGGTAGCCAGGATTTTCAGTCACTTTGCCCACTCCCCATATGACATGGGGCTCAGTGGCTTGGCTTTCTCTTATAGGGCCTCAGATATTCTATGAGAGATTTGACTCCTCTCGGGCCATTTCGGTTTGACGTCATCAGACTGAGTCCTGTTCATTGGATGTGGTACCACACCTTTCTTTTACAGTTGTACATGCCTCTGTGGATACTTCTTGGGAGATTCTAGCGAGCATAGCATCCTAGCATATCTGGAGAACCAGATGCATAGAGGCTTTGGAGGGTACTCAGGTTCATCCCTCACACACATTGGCTAGTATCTAGACAGACACCATACATACTTTGATGGCCGTATGGACGGGTATGCAGGGAGACTCCCGTGCAGCCAGCTAGGAGGGGTTCTTTCTTCAGGGAATGGAAGGATTCTCCTTTCTTCTCTGAGACTACTACAGGGTTGAGGTGGCACTTTCAGCCTCAGTCTTGGTTGTTTTCCACCTTACTCTGAGGGGGTTTTTTATTTTTCCTCATGATTTCATGATCTATTCCGCTTTGAGCTTGCTCTCGCGGGTTTTTCTCTTACTTAATAAAAGTCTCTTTCTTGGGAAAAAAAAAAACTGGAGCACCATACTTCAATACCTGCGTGGAATGCAATAACATGGCATCATTAATTAAAGTGGCACAAGAGTCCTTTTTCTGCGAACGTTGCAAAAAGAAAGTTGACCCTGTACATGTTGCACAAATCCATGGCCAAGTCTTAGCTCTAGACGGAGAGATTGTCAATATCACTGTACATGAACCATGGCTCCCTGCTTTTATGCAAATCGATGAAGACATAGTTACCTACTTTCTGCAAGATGAGGTTGCATTCCGCCAAAAGATATCCATGATAAAGAAATTTGGTGAATTTCATGTCAATGCGTCTATGTGCATTACTAGTTTCAATGATATAGAACAGATCTAGTACTCAGTTCTTGCCAAACAATTCCATGAAACTACACTCATCTTAGCCAGAGGATCAAAAAAAAAGGAAAGGCAAAAACAGGCAACTAGACAGTTGTACATATGACCTTGTTTGCAGCAACACTCCTATCACTTTTTTTCTTCAGCTGCTGTTGTAAATAATATTATAGGTTTTTGCACATGGTGTGGAGTTACTGTACTGTTTCAATTGCAATAAAGCTAGTCGTGCAATACTTTTATATAATATTGTACCATTAGGATATCACAAAAAACAATGACAAAGTAAAAAAAAGTACTATCTAGACCTGTGCAACAATTAATTTCACTTGACAATGTCTTATTAAGTCAACGTTGCACACGAATTTTCAATTATCCATTCATAACTAGTAATTGTCTAATTAATTCTATTTCATATTGCATAGAACAGAGTCTAACATCCATGACCTTACGTTATATAATGCAACATTTTATGCAAAAGCTTGAACAACGGGATAACATGGCACTATCTTGTTTATCATGCGCCCTTGCACCGGAGTTTTTACAAAGTCTTCATAATGTCCAAACACCAAGCGAGTATCTCTATCAAATGGCTTTACCAGCTGAACAAGGCGGCCTATGGGGTGATCACTTTTCAATCCAGTGGGCATCAGATTACTACTCAGACCTATTACTGTATGGTTACTCGTATCATAATAACATTAACATGGCAGTCACTTTCAAATGCCTCCTGTGCAAATAGCATACGATGATAGACCTGGTCATACACAACACTTGAGCCAATTTTGCCTACTCTCGATCAGTACCCATGTACAGAAGAATGTATACCAACTATCTATACCAAATATGAACGTCGAATAACTATGAGTCTTGATCTAGTCAAAGAAACTCAAGAGATAAACAACATTGAAATTAAAATGAAATCAATTCCTCTAGCAATGCAAGATCATGGCGACATCATAAACACAATGTTAAATACAAAAAGAAAATGCAAAAAGTGGACAATTGAGAACAATGACTCGCTTCATGAAATAATGGACAGAAACAAATGCAGTAATGACAAAACAATTGCAGAGCAATTTATAAAACAAGGAGAGGCCAATGAATGGAATAGTACGCAAGTCGTTGCGCACATACGAATCTTACGAAAAAAAGCCAACAAAACATGCTGCAAGAACAAAGTGATGATACTACAATGAAGAATTTCAGCATTCAAGTGTCAAAAAAACATTCGAAATGCACACGGGAAAGTATTTCCCCACCAGCCTTGAATGAGAAAAAGAGAACAAGGAACAGGAGCACCCACTATTCTCATAGTCCATGGTCATTACACAACGATGAAAAGCTTCTTTCAATGCTACAAGTCGAAGGTTGTACATGCTTTAAGCATGCTATTGTAGATACTCCTACATACGCATGCTACTGTTGTCATAGGCTATTTTTCCTTCAGCAAGTAACAGAAGCAAGCGAAACTGTAATAACGTTCTTGCGTGAAGCATCGGCTCAACTTTGTTGACAATGCAAATGTATGCAAAGCTTGCTTGCAAGACATTAACAAAGACAAAATTGCACGATATATTGATCCAACTAAAATGGAATTAAATACATCTATCAAAGAGATATCAAGTTTAAACTAGCTCGAAGAACGCTTGATATAACCATGTGCAACTTTCACATAGATACGACAATACTCTGAATATGGGCAATGCATCATGAAAGGAAGCATCATCAATGTACCAAAGAACATAGATAATGTATAATCCGTTTTGCCACGCCAACTAGATGATGGAACAACAATTATTGTTGCAATAAAAAGACGTCTCCAGTACAAAAATCCATACACTGCAGGAATCGTGCGTCCTAACCATGTTATGAAAGCTCTACGTATCTTGATTGACAAGCCTATTTACAAAGAAGCAAACGTAGCAAGGCTACCACATTCAATATTTCAATAGTTACAGACGAGGACACCAACATTGAAAATATAGAGAACTGTATCGATGTGCACAAAAGTAACACAACTAAAATATACATAAACATGCTTTTGCATGGTTTTATGAGTTCGCATGCTATCTTTGACAATGAACTCAAGTACTAGCAATAGCTCCAAGTGAAGACCAAACTATCTGGAACACCTGCACAAACAGGTGTTTGCAATGATCATACAGCTAGGGCCTCCAACATTTTTCGTGACCACAAGCGCAGAGAGTAGATGGGCCCCTTTACAAATTGCTCTAAGAAAACTAATGATTCGGGAACATGGGCATGACACAAGAGAAATTTATGTGCATGAGCTTATACGAAATGACCCTGTAACATGTGCACGCTATTACAATCATCGGACGCAAGCACTGAGAACACTTTTGAAAACGTACGATATGATGTTTGGACAGGTAGATGATTTTTTCTCAGTCACAGAAGCCCAAAATCGAGGAAGCCTTCATGAGCCCCTACTCCTTTGGACAACAAACGCTCCATACTACAACAACACAACAAATGATAAAGTGACAGAGTTTGTAGACAAATACATATCTTGTGATGAAACACTATTGGACCCTATTATTTGTGACATCCAAAAACATCATCACACTTACAGTTGCAAAAAAAGGAGCAACAAACATGTCGATTTCATTATCCTTTACCACCAATGAACAAAACAACAATTCTTACACCACTAAAAAATCATTGCAAAGAAGTAATGAAAACATTACAAGAAATATACCAAGCATTAAACTCTGTCTCAAGTTTAGATGACTGAACATTGCTACAGTTCTTAGAAGAGCTTAACTTGGATGAAGAGCAATATATAAAATGCCTTCGAAGTAGCTTACGGAGACCCACCCTTTTTTTGAAAAGACCGCTACACAGCATATGGACAAATTGCTTCAACAAACATGCACTGCCTCTTTGGCAAGCAAACACGGATGCACAATTCATACTAGACCCTTACGCAACGGTAAGCTACTATTCATCGTACATCACTAAAGTTGATAACACAATCACAAAAGAACTACATGAAATAATGACACAATGTCATCTAGACCAAACTGATCCAGCAACTCAGATTCAAAAAATGGAAAGTGCTTTTTTGAACATGTAGCAAATGTCGGCACAACAAGCAATGTATATAGTTCTATTACTTCCAATGTACCATTCATCCAGACCATGCCAGTTCATCAATAAAACGCCATCAGAAGACCGTGCTTTTGTTGAAACCACCCATGGTACTGCAAACCTTGCCAAATGATTCCATTGATGTCATTTGTCCATCTTTAATTGACAGGTACATTTGTCGACTAGCCTTCATTGAGAACTTGTCTCTATCTAAAGTAACATCATGCTCACAAACACTTTTGAAAAAGAAAGGAGCCACAGATCATTCGATACGTGCATTATAAAAAATCTGTGATCCGACAAATTACTACAGGCAACAAATACTTATGTACATACCTTTTCGCAAAAAGGAAGACAATATAAAAAAACAAAATGAAACGTGGTATGATACTTTCAAAAGATATATCGCAAATTAAAGAAACTCCAAGTAAGTTCATATGCAACGTGCAAATAACCTATACTAGCAACAGCATAAAATGGAATGAGATAAGAGCAAAGAGCTCATGAACTAGCAACTTAATCACACAACACACTATGGATAGAAGCTTTTCGAGGAGCGGCACTACTAGAACCAGCGACAACAATCAACGTAATGAACTATGATCCCACTCCTGACATAAACACCATTGCCACAAACATAGTTACAAGACAAGAGAAGACAAACCAACCAATGTTTGAAACAATTCAGCTAAAGCATGTCATGTTATCATCACTAGAACATCATCATCAAATTCAAGGCTTAAACGAAGAACAAAGGCTAATTTTATACGACATAATGTACAGAAAAAGAACGAGCCCTGCCATTCCATTGCATATTTTCATCACCGGAGGCGCAGGAACAAGAAAAAGTACTATCCTAAGCTTAGTGCAACTAACTAGAATCTACAACAAAGAACTAGGCATTGATCCATTGAAATTGAAAGTACTAAAAACTGCTTACACTGGTAAAGCTGCATGCCCACATAGACAGAAGCACAATTCATGCATCTTTAGGGATTCCTGTTAATTATAAGAACTTAACACACTTGCACTTACAAAACGAGAGCCTTCCATTGCAAGCAATAAACTAGACATGCTAACCAAGGCTTACAATGGGCTCAAAGCAATAGTAATTGATGCAATTTCTCTTGTGGGTAGTAGAATGTTCACATTCATTGATCAAAGATTGTGTGACATCATGCATGTTCAACATCTACCATTTGGTGACCTCGATGTTATTTTGGTTGGTAACCTATGCCAAATCCCTCCTATAAGAGACAAATGGACATTTCACGAAACATCAGCTCTCCAACCTGCACAGTTTTGGCAAGATTGTACCAATTGACAAAGCCTATGCGACAAGAAGATCCAGAGTTTGTAAGCATGTTGAACAGGTTCAAAACAACAATGCAAACAGATAACGACATCAACATAAACAGCACTTGTTGTAAGCCTCTCCCACCTAACTTAACAATTCGTCACTTGTTCTATTACGTCAAATCAACCAAACACCACAATGATATGATCCTCAACAAAACAGCAAGATATCTATTCACATTTCATGCAACAGATACACACACAGGCACGTGCCCTAAATATTTTTTCCTACCTAATAATCCTCAGAAAACAGTTGGTTTGCACTAAACATTATAGTTCAAAATAGAAACAACCATAGAACTATGCACTGGGAACTACAACATTAACGATAGACTTGTAAACGGTGTTGATGGTCTTTTCAAAGAAACAAACATTGACAATAAAGGTCCAATTATTGGATCAAATTTCACAACCAAAAAGAAGGTGAGGTAACACGCTCAAAAAACAAGCACTTGTACGTAGATAATATACAAAAACAATAGACGCCGATTCGACCAATAACAAGGGACATCCAAATTGGCCAAAACAAGCACCACAATAACAAGAACAAAATTCCCAACACAACCTGCAACTGCTAGAACAATACATCGCTCCCAAAGCATGACATTAGATAGTCTTGCATTTGATCCAACGAGTTCAACAAAACATGGCCTAACATACACAACACTATCACGTGTACGCCGCAAAGATCAATTATACTTACTGAAGCCACTATCACACACAAATTTCAACTTTGATCCAAAGGTCCAAAAAGAAATGACAAGACTATCCATAGAAAGAGCATGGAACTTAGCTATTCCAAATCTGCCAATTTAAAGACACACACTTGATTCTCCAATCGTTGAACACAAGATCTTTACCTTCACATTATGAAGACATCAACCACAATTTCAACTTACAAGTCTCTGATATACTCTGTTTGCAAGAGACAAGAACCCATGATTCATCCCTCTACTTTGATCGATCGCAATATAAAGCAATAACAACAAACAACACATAAAACACAAATGAAAATGAATTCATTGCAGCACACATCAACCCTTGTACAAGAAATTCAATATTTAACATTTCGACATATCGCTCTCCAAGAGCAAACACTGATACATATCTACATGAACTGCAAGATGTGTTGATGCTCTCCCCACCACCATGTCCAAGAATCGTGCTTGGTGACTTTAACACAGACATGCTAGCCTCCAATCCAGAACAATCAAAATAACAAATGCTCATGGACAACTTTAGCATGAAGCTCACATTGAAACAATCATTAACGGTTTATAACTCACAATTAGATCATATATGGACAAATGCACATTTACAAGACAGCATATCTAGCACCACAATGGCATATTGGATTGACCATGTTCCAATTTACCTTGCCTATCACATACCGACACATATCCCACAACTCATCCCTTCAGTGTAAGTTCCTTACTATTCACCAATCAATAAAATCAATATGCAATACCATAACAAAGACTCTAGAAAATTGATAATGTTTATGTCATGCACGATTACATCCTTCTTAAAATTAAATACATTTATGTCATGAACAATAACTAGGGCATTTGGCTACAACTAACACCAGCAAACCATGCATCTGACCAAATTCCCTATCCATTCCAGAGATCCAGCCATACATTCTCAACGCTTCGAAGACCTCTCCTAGAACTCAACATCTCAGGTACCAATAAAATAAATATCTAGTTCTACACATTCTTAACATACTTTTACCCATTACAATATTCCTTTGTCCTTTTCCAAATTCTGAAAAATAAGATCTGACGAGAAAACATAGGGCTCGACAACACGTGCATATTTCCAACCTTTAAAACACTATCACAAATTCTATTTCCCTAAGAAACACAGCCATAGTTTTTCATCTTACATGGCTTCAACAATCAACCCTGTTTCTATAACAATTACATGGTATTGGTATGTAAACAATACTTTCATATTGCATATATTCACATACTCATACAAAGACATCCATTTTTTTTCTACCACAACCTTTTTTTTTTTTTTTTAAAGTAAAACTTTACATTAAATATAGAAGGCAATGCTCACAAGTACTTGTCCTCGCAAGTTTGACTAGAAGAACATTCCTAGACCTCATTTGTTTAGTGAAATACCTTCACAATTGGAGTCATTGAACTCCTACTACAAGTACCTTTCAAGCTTTCTAGAAGGGAATGACCTCCTACAAGTACCTTTCAAGCCTTCTAGAATTCCCTTGTAATACAATGCCTTCCTAATTCAGCAACTAGAAAATTACCTTGCACTTTTAACAATAGTCACTACCTTGGGATATGGTGCCTATCTAACAGTAGGACCTAAAAACTGCATACCATTTTGGAATCATGCTGATTTGGAATAAGTCTTCTTTCAATAGTGAGTTTCCTTCATTGAGGTAGTTAGAGGGCTTAAGCTTGCTGAGCATCAGGCAAAGCACCTCATTCTCCATGAAGATCGCCCATTTTTTTTCTTAGAATATGGCACCTAGGTTTTTATATGGCAAACATTATCTCTTAGCTCAAGTGTACTAGGTCTATGTGGAAAGCAAGATTTAACTACAAAAGACTACGGTGGTTCAACTTGTCCTCTTGTAGTGTGAGTGCCTGAAAGATGACTAAGAAAAAACAAAATTATTTGTTATAGTTAGGAGTGTCGTTCGGAGTGATAAGAATTAATTTGAATTTTGCTTTACTTTTTCAAATGCACATCCATGTTTGGATTCCATTTGTAGCTATAATCCTTTTTCAAGATCTTAACCAAGGGCAAAAGTTTGAGATTCATAATCAAGAATGAACGTTTGGTAATGTCCCACTCCATTGAGGAAACTCCAAAGCTACTAGACATTCCTAGGAGCCAAAAGCTACTCGACAAACTAAACTTTGTTGAGGTCGACCACAATCCCCATGATGGCTTATAGCATTTCCTAGAAGCACTCCAAAAATGCAATCCTCAAATCTTCAATGTAAGTATTCTAAGAGAAAAATGCCAAACAAGTCATTCATGATGCATTAATAAGTCCCATTAATAAGTCCTAGTGCAACCCGAAAAGCATGAGTGACTCGACAATCAATCGTCGGCATCTTAACCCCATGCAAGTCACCACATAGAGCCACCCAGCACTTGAAAAGTGCAGCTGTTAATTTGGAATACAAATTCTATACTAGGCTATATATTGCAAGTCACCACATAGAGCCACCCAGCACTTGAAAAGTGCAGCTGTTAATTTGGAATACAAGTACTAGGCTATATATTGCAACTCCCCAATCCTCCACAATAGGGCTGAGGTAGCCTCAAACCTATTGTATTGGGCACCTACATATCCACCTTTTCAGCATATATATACCTTTGTAAGACTAGAATAAGTCCAATCATAAAAATTTAGAATTTTTGTTGTTCTAAAGATCAAAAATCTACAAAGAAAATAAAAGAGAATGAAAGAGAATAAAAAAGAGTTAAACAAAAACTTTTATGAAAAACAAAAGACAGACATACTTGGCAAGCAAAGCAACACTTATGTCGTCATCAATGCCCAAGCATAAGCAACTATACTAGGTTTCTAAAGACCCACGAAGTCTCTTGGGCAAAACCCAATGCTGACTAAAATATGTCAAATAAACAAAAGAGAATGAAAACAAGAAATAAAGAAGAAACGATAGAGGTGACCATAGCAAAAATAAACAAGCAAGTCAAGAAACAAAAACTTCCAAAAAACTAGAATCTCTCTCTCTCTCTCTCTCTCTCTCTCTCTTATTTAAAACATCTAGGGCCCAAAAGCATATTCAGAGATGTAGCTTTCAACAAGAAAATGCAAAAATATCCCAAATTCTTTTTAAAAAACACTTAGCTGAATGATCAGGACTGACAAAGTTCTAACATCAAGGAGCATACCTGTTGAAACACTGAAAGGAAAGAGTAGAGTGGACACAAAATCAGAGTACTTGCATTACTTAGTTGTAGAATGAAGAAGAGTGAGGTCCTTAAGTAGGCACCTCATACATGCTCACTGACATCACTGATGACTTCAAAGCTCCACAATCATCTCCTCAATCTGCTCCTAGATTCACTCAATCATCCCATGTGGCTTTTCCGCCACCTAACTGTGCTTGTGGGCACCTAACTGTGCCTCTAGCACTCACACATAGAAACATAAGGTGTGCCTGAGGCATACACCTTGAGATATCCCAACAAACCCCCCCTCAAGGAAATGCCTCAGGCTATGTCAAGGATACATCTAGTCTCATAGTTTCTCATGCCATCTCATGGTGGTCAAGGATAAATCTATGGCTAGGTTCTCATGCTAGCAAGGGTTTCCTTGGGTGTAAGGTAAACTGAAAGGGATACAAACAAACTTTCCAATGGTTATCTCCCCTGCATGTACATGCACACAATGTCTGCAGGAGGTACCATGGAACAGAACATACACATGGCCTACATCATAAGGTGACCAGAGGTGTTTACAAAACACACAACACACAATAATTTATTTTCATTCATTTTGGAGGACTATCCAGGCTGAGTACCTTGACATAAAAAGAGTGATCTGGAGCATACATAGAGATGATTTAAAATGCATAATCTTCAAAGGATGCCTCATCTTGTGGAGGCAAAATATCCATGTCAAGGCAAGGTCTTACCACATGGGCAGTGTCTAGTGCCTTATAAGATGGTACTATGATAGAACAAGTGGATCTGAAAGTCGTATCCTTCATGAGAACAATTATCTTGTCATCTCCATAGTTGTGTAGAGAAGCATATCTTAGGTATCTGAGCTTCATCTTTTTCTTGTACTTGGAGTCAAATAAAAGTGCCATGAGGGTAGATCTCTGTATTTGCTTCCTTTTTGGCAACCATTGTTTTGGCAATCTTCATCAAGGAAGTCAGGTTGGCATTTTCATCCTTTGTAGCATAACAAGATATTGTTTTATGTTTTGGCTTTTCACATATTTTGCATGAACAAGCCATGAGAGGCTCTAACCCAGGTATTGGGTAGTGTCTTCTCTCTTACAAGGCAAAAAACTTTTGCATGCTTCATAGGAGTGAATGAAATAAACACTTTCCAATCACATCCAAGTCTAGCAAGTCAAAACAAAACTGAAGCAACACTTGTAGTGAAGTTATTGAAAACTTCAAAAGACCAAAAATGCTAGAGTAGCATTTTATGTAGCATCTTTTTCAAAAGTATGTCAAAAACTGTCAAAACTAGAGAGCTGAACTTGGAGGGCTCATATCACACTCTTCAAAGCAAAAGAAAGAGGGCTTTCTGAGGCAAAAGAAAGCTGGTATACCACAGTAGATCCTCTGGGAAGAAGAGGCGAAAATATGCGTCAGGTCGCCTTCACCTTCATGAACAAAGTCGACTGGTTTTTCTCTGTTTTCTCCTTCAATATGCAGCCATTGCTGCTCAGATTTCAGCACAAGGTAGCTCTAGGTATGGAGAAGCTTGCCCTAGAAGGAATTAGGAAAAGACAGAGCAGGTGCAGAGAACTTGCAGTAGAGGATTTCAACGACTTTTCTGCAATGGCGACGAGCAGCGCGTGTATTTTGTCAATTCCTTCCAGCCCGAAGTTCGCCCAAACCAGAGGAATCTCCAACAGAAAGGGCGTGGGAAATGGTTGAGGATGGAAGGAGAACAAGCTCAAGCAAAATTTTTGGAGAAGGGGGTAAGATGGTGAAGAAGAAGAAGAAGATGATGATGATGATGTGGCAGAAATGGGCTCAAGGAGGATCAAATGGCTCTGATACCATGTTGAAACACTGAAAGGAAAGAATAGAGTGGACACAAAATCAGAGTACTTGCATTACTTAGTTGTAGAATGAAGAAGAGTGAGGTCCTTAAGTAGGCACCTCATACATGCTCACTGACATCACTGATGACTTCAAAGCTCCACAATCATCTCCTCAATCTGCTCCTAGATTCACTCAATCATCCTATGTGGCTTTTCCACCACCTAACTGTGCTTGTGGGCACCTAACTGTGCCTCTAGCACTCACACATAGAAACATAAGGTGTGCCTGAGGCATACACCTTGAGATATCCCAACAATACCCACTCTACATTGAATATGGTACTTGACATAATATACCTCCTCACAAGTATGAAATATGACAGCAAAAAACATTTAATCTCAAAACCGCAGTATAAGAGACTGAGGAAAAGAGCATCCCATGGCATCAATAACTACAGGCCAATCCATACATGGTAAAGGGGTTGTAAGAGTGAACTGCGTGGCATGCATAACAGACAGAGCTAAATGGCTTTCAAAAACTCCACACTACTTAGAAACAGAAGGTTGCCATTGTCTATCAGACCCTAATCAGCAAGCTGGCGTCTCCAAACAGGAGCTAGCAGACTGCAAGTCTACATGGAAGAAAGCTGAACAATCTGCTTATGTACACACCCAGTGCATCATGTAGGTTGACAGTTAATGCCCATACAACTAAAAGGGATAGTAGAACAGATAAATTAAAGAACAGTTCTGAAAGAAAATTACAGATACTTACAAACCAAAGCCTATAATCCACCTCCAGCACCTATACAACAGGTTTGAAATACTGGCCTGCTGATGATGGGCAAAATACATTGACATAAACTCGAGAGGGAGAGAAATGGAACCACAGAGACAAAGTTTGATTCTATATAATTCATTGCATAGAAAAACTACAAAGACGCATGATAACCCTTACTGCTTCATACAACCAATCCTTGTCTCAAAAAAGTTGCTGGCAAACAATGCCGAACCACCCTGCTGATGTACATATCTATCACAGTAAAAGCTCCTCTCTGGGTGCAACTCCACCACCCTAAAGTCCGTGTCGATCCTCCTGAATTGATAGTTAATCCAACCCTAATGCATATAAAAGGAGCTAAAAGCCAAATAAAGGAATGGAACCGCCCCAAAAAAGAGTATTCAGGTGAGATTTGGCCGCTTGAACTTCAAATTTATTCAGTCATAATCTCTACAGTTTAAAAATGAGGAAAATACCAGATTGTCAGCGACTTTGTGGACTGCTTGTGAATTGCTAAGTGGCAGCTTTCTTCCAAGCGGGTTTAGAAAAATGGAACATGTGATCTTCGGGGGAAAAAAAGTTGATTTTCATATGGCTCACTGCAAACACAGGCTGCTGCTGACTTTCCATAATTTACATATTGATACAAGACCTAAGATCAGCCTCTGATAAACTCACAACGCTGCCTGTCATAATGCTTTCTTCGATCGTTATACCTGGACGAACATCTGTCCACGCGTCTATAGTAGACAGAAGAATCGTTTTCCCTTCTTCTATGTTTGTGCTCAGCGCTCCACCGGCTTTCCCTATGCACGTCTTCGTGATCCCTTTTCCTTGAAACATGAGCGCGTCTGTGGAAGCCGTCGTACACGCTGCGTCTCCTTTCGGCCTTGTCGTCCGAAGACTTTGAATCTCGTTTGTCCTGCACCCCTTGGTCTGGACGGACATCTTTCTTTGTCGCTTCAAACTGAAATTCCTGGTGCGCGAATACAATGCCACCTAAAAGCACTCCCTTTGACCCTGAAGCATTCAGGAGACATGAACTGATTAATTTGGACGCAGATCCGGGAGACAGAAGAGAGAGATTTTTTTTACATTCACGTCCATCCAAGGATCGCCTTATATCCTGAGAAGGCTCAGCGATTTCATTGTCATCAGCAACAGGCTTAGCCATCTCTACTGCTCCCACAGGAGAGGCCTCAGAGATATTAGCTATTTCAGAGGGTTGCGAAGGGGCACAATCCCTAACTTCGATGTATTGAGCTTTGGGCTGCCTATAAAGATGGGCGAGTGTCTTGCAAACCTCAAGGATCTGCTCGAGGGTCACGTCAAAAAGCAACCACCAAGGCGGATTCTCTGGAAGCGGTACACCAAGCCTACGAGCAGCAGCGTATATGACACCGCAGGCAATCACGTTACTAGGAAAGGTCACACAGAGAGTCGTACGCAAGCTATCATTTACCAGATTCCAAGACTCTTGAACGAGCTCCGGAGAGGCTTTCAGGCCATTAAGGTAGCTGACCAAGAACTTGTGCGGGTGCTCGACATGGCAGACGAAGCCCAACTCGACGAGGATCTGGCTCTCCAGCCTCAGCAGTTCCTCCTTGCGGTGCCTGAACAGGTCGGAGCGAGGAGCCAAAGGTTCGTCGCCATCTCTGCGGCAGCGGATCCGACCGAACACCATAACGAGGTCGGTAAGGAGGGAGGGCTTCTCGCCACGGTTGGAGGCTCCGGATTCCTCGAGCTTCATGGAGAGCCAGAGGCAGCTAGCGGCGATGCTACGGCAGTCGAAGTCGTGGAAGGAGCGTTTGCAGAAGAAGCGCTGGAGGAGGACTTGGGCGGTGGCCATGACGACCTGGGGGAGGCGAAGGAGGATGCCGGCCTCCTGGATGAGTTCACAGGAGTAGAAGCGGAGGGAGAGCTGGGAGGAGAGGGGGATGGAATGAAGGGAGGAGGAGGGGGTGAGGGAGAGGAGGGAGGGGGAAAGGAAGAAGGAGCCAGGGCCGGAGTCGAGCATGGCTATGGCGATGGAGGAAGGGGAAGCGTGAGCTCTGAGGAGGGAAGAAGGAGAAAGGAGGGAGGAAGAATGAGCTCTGAAGACGGGGGCTATGGCGATAAGAAGAGCAGGGGATTAGGTTTTCGTGAGAAAAAGGGAAAAGCACGTTGCTTTTGGTCGGCGGTGACTCGGTTGCTTGACTCAGTCAACAAGCTTAGAGTCGCATGCTAGTTAGTGTGGCTGTCTCAGCCCGACTCATGGAGGGCTAGGGCTGGGTGAGAATGCTACGCTGGCATTGCAGCTCTAGCTCAGTATCTTGAAATTTCAGGACTCTGGCTCAGCCTTGCAATGCCCAACGCTTCTCATTGGCCCAAAAACTCCACTGGCTATGGGATTGGCTGTGACAACCTGCAAGCATCAGTAAGCTGCATTAAAGAAGCCTTGAAGAGCACAATCAACCTGCGGGCGGCTGCATTTTCGGAAATGCTGGCTGGGCAGCATCCTGCTAGTGATTGCAGCATTAGAGGCAACGCGGGGAGGCCCTCTTACTCCGAGTCTCCGGCCCCTGGTAGACGGACGGAAGCTTTGTGATCTGCAAGAGGTTGCATTGCTAGTTTTCTATGAGAAATAGATCTCAAAGAGGTTGCATTGCTAGTTTTCTGTGAGAAAAGGGAAAAGCACGTCGCTTTTGGTCGGTTGCTTTAGTCAATCACCAAGCGCGTACTTACCGTTTAGACCAAGTGGTTCAAGTCCTGAGTTCAAGCCTCGAGGACAACTTGGGACATTCAATTTCAATACAACGCAAAAAAAAACAAACAGAAGAACGAGTACTTGAGCATTGCCTTAGAGGGCTTCTCCACATGTGCTAGCAAGGCTAGCCCAGCCCTATTACAAGGCCCCATGCTAGTCACCTCATCCCTCCAAAGCCAACCCAACAAGCAGAGCTTGCTAGCAGAGCATTGCAATGCCCAAGCATGGGGATTGGCTAAAAGAATCCACCTTCCACTCTATTCATCCACCAATTTGCAAAAACGATGTCAAACCTCATCAAGCGCCAATAGGGACCCCAGCGAGGAAAAAAGGGAAATTCAATTAATTAGTGTGGCGAGGGCAGCCGCGCAAAACGAATTAAGCTAAGATAAGCTCATAAAATTAACGACACGTGAATTAAAGTAAGGCAGAACTAGAGGTTCCAGAATGTTCATTCTAGAAATTTCATTCCAGAACGTTCCGAGCGATTATATAGATGGGGGGAAAGTGATATGTGTGAGCAGTAGACACGAAGAGCTGTGGAAAGGGGAATAGAGAGTGGAGTGGAAGAGTGAGGAAGAGTGGGAGAGAGAGCGGTGGAGAGGGAGGAAGAGTGCTGGAAGATGGTGAGGCGAGGGGGGCTGAGCGGGAGTGCAGGTGAGGGGGGGGGGAGGGAGGGAGCGGATGGAGGGGGAGGGGGAGGGAGAGGCGCAGGAAGGTGGAGTGAAAGCCGCAGGAGGGTGGAGTGAGCGTAAGAAGGAGGTTGGGACGGCGAGGGAGGGAGGTAGGGAGGGAGAAGGGAGGGAGAGGTGCAGGAGGGTGGAGTGGGCAAGGGAGGGAGGGAGGGAGAGGCGGAGGAGGGTGGAGTGAGGCGTAAGAGGTTGAGAGGTGGTGCAGACGAGAGGCACAAGACGACAATGGCGCAAGAGGCGTAGATTTAGATTATTTTGGAGGGTTGTAAGATTAGGTTAATGTGCTAATTAAAGGGGGAGGCGGATGGGAGTAATTAATTGATAGATTTCGATTGTAGGAGCGATTAGGAGCCATTAATATCACTTGCAAAGCTTTCATGGAAACGTATGCTACCTTCAACATTCCAATCCTGAAATTTCAGCCTTGGCAACCTCATGGGGAGGTCCTTTTAGGTTCTACTTAACGCAAGCAATGAATGGATGATTGTTTTGCAGCACCCACGATGGAAGCCATGCGTAGAACCATTGGAAAGTTTCAGTGTTGTTTATTTCGCTAACAAAGAAGAGTGTATGTGTGTGTGTGTGTGTGTGTGTGAGAGAGAGAGAGAGAGAGAGTGAGTGAGAGTGAGAGATTTCACAAAATATATGCATGAGAGAGAGAGAGAGGGGGGCTAAAAACCATGTAGCAAGGGACACTTTTTTCAAAAGTCAGAGTAGAGCGTAGGCAATGCTTACACACGTGAGCTTGCAGAGGCCCCAGAGACTTAGGAGCCAAGAGGCATAGTTAATGCTAATTGGCTAGTCAATTTTCAAGATGGTAGTCAAAAATCAACCTAAGACTCTACAATAAGTAAAGGCATGGGTTTTTGGCCTCCTTTTAGCTCCAAATTTAAAACATTAATTGGCAAGTGGAATTTCACCACACAGGAATTAATTTGGTAAGAATAGCCTCGCCGATGGCCTCCTCAAGTTCACTAGTGATTTAGTGAGGCATGCATGCTACAAAAATTACGGTTGTAAGGGCAAGGGGATTCGTAACTAGTTTCTGCAAAAGCTGATTCTAGGCTGACTCACGATTTAGAGAGGTATGCATGTCCATTGTGCTAATTCTCTTTCAGTGCCATTCTGAATTTGATTTGCTTGCAAGTTGCTACTCAGAGGGCCCCTATTACATGTTATTTTCGAATTAAAGCAACAATGGCCGAATTGGGAACTAGCAAAAGACTTCTTTCGAATTCGTCATATTCAACTTCTTTATACTTTCAAATACATACTTTTTATTTGACAATATCTAACTTCATAAGATACATAAGATTGCTGAAAGTAAAAGAGGATCATATTCATAGTTTCAAATTCATAGTTTTTATTTGACAATGCTGAAAGTAAACTAGGGTGCGGTAATATGTTGATTATAAATTAACAATGAAGAAAGGATGACAAGCCGGTGTTTGAAAAAGACCTGACTATAAACTAAGCTGACAATAACAACCCCAACCAAATGGCGTATGTGTTTAAGTGTTCCCTTCTTGCGAACACCTCAGCACACAAGAAAATGAAGAATTTAGAATATGCAAAAGCAAAAGAAAACACAAAACTTGAAATGGAAAACACATAATACATACATACATACATACATACATACATACATACATACATATATATATATATATGTATATATATATATATATATATATATATATATATATATATATACATATATATATATATATATATATGTATCTATTTTATATAACCACACATAGTATGGGTGGGGAGGCGGCGCGCTTCCTTCCCCAAATAGTTATAATTTGAGGGAATAGGCCCTTCCTCGTGGGCTGAGGTTGTAATCGCCAATAATATTAGTGCCGAGATTGAGTATCGCGAATATGTAAGAGAATGATATATTACCTAGATCTCAATGAGTGTATCTATATTCCAACTCGAACATCGACCAAATTATTATCATGATTTCTTCTGTCATTTGCCGTGGGAATCCTGTCTCTACCTCTGCGAAGCGGTTTCTCGATATGAGCGATGTTGGAAAGAGAGGACGGCAGAGCCAACATCAGCTAGATGATCCAAAGAGTTGAAGTTTGCGAAATATATAGATTTAGAGGCCTTCAAAAGGGCTCATGCCTTCCATCAAGAGATTTTTCATCCAAAAGCACGCTTTTCATCAAGCGTTGTTCAAAATTGAATCCAAGGCTTATATTAGGACACGTGGCTCAAGGAGAGGCCAAGAAACCCAAAATTCCCCATAGGCTACCTACCGTAACAAGGACCGTGCACCTGCAGTTGCAATGCCACTTCTCACGCTCCTACTAGTTGCATCTTTATTTGGCCAGTAGTAGAGCATTTTGCAAAATGCTAAATTTGTATTCAACCATATAGCATTGTTAGATTGAGCCTACAATTAGCTTGGAAGAGCTTTTTTCAAAGCACGATAAAGTAGCTTTTCATTGAAGCTTTGAGGTCCAACCTTTCCTTCATGGTTTTCGTGGTCTTCGCTTGAAGAGTCGCTTTTCTTTACACCAAGCTCCAATCTGAAAGGTAAGGTTCTCTTGTTGTTATAATGATGTCTTGGTTGGGCTCACTCTTGGTTGCACCATGACACTGTTTGCATTATCCTCGTTGCTTACTCGCTTTGCTTTTCATCCAACCCTTCTAGCCTTTCGTCCATCCTGTCCCCAAGTCTACCCTTGCTAGCAGTGCTAGAAAATAGCAACTTTTGCTCTGCTTTGACGCATCCACATTCTACTTGCAAACCTCTTGGGTGTGGAAGAGCAGCTATCAAGGGTAAAAAGTTGGGGGGAAAGGGAAAGGGCTTCACTAAATTCCAATCGCACGTATTCATTTATGACATCCTGAACAAAAATCTCGAGACGCTTCGATGAAAGAGAGATGCATGCAAGCATTATACTATGTCTAGTCTAGACAATGGCACATACGTGATCTTGTTATTGTATGTTGATGACATGCTTACATGCAAGCTATAAATGTGCTCGAGAGAAAATGGCAAGTAAGATATCGGAGGAGATTGCCTTCTAGAATAGAAGTAGAATATGTTGTAGTTATGGAGGCTGGTAAATATATGATTTAGTTCAAGAGCTTTATGGAGCAACTTGTGTGGGTTAAAGGCCACTGTGCATTAATCCCAGTTATGTACAATACTCAAACACATAAATATGTGGATGACATAGAAGATTAGGGTGTCGTGCATCCACCAAAACTTGTGTGGCTCTCTTCTGGCTCTTCCTCTCTCTCACCCTCTTCCGTTTCGCTTCCATTGAGAGCACTCTCAATTGGTATCAAAGCCCGTGTGGTTTATCTGATGCTTGTGGGTGGTCTACTAGCTGAGCCCGTGTGCATGCCTAGAGCTTGAAGTCTACTGCTACAACTCTGTGGAAGGAAGGAGAAGCTCTGTGGGTGACTTTACCTGCATCCTGGTGTGTAGAGACCTAGAAGGAACCTTTGGAAAAGTTGTTTTGGTTTTTTTGAGTGGTTTTTGCAAGCCTGCAGGTGATTTTGGAACAAATAGACGTTTTTTAATGATTCCCATGTTCCTTTCGACATGACTAAGAGTCCAAAATGACTTGCAGAGGCAACCATTGCTTGCTTTTGGTATCCATTGCACTTTAGGAGCTCAAAAGACCCTGCATTCTTGAATTTGATATCATTTCGTTGGATTTCTGAATCATTGTCTCTACTTCAACGTTTTTTTTGCCAGTGTGTTGGATCTCAAGTTTGAAGCAACCATTCGCAGATCCATCAGTTTTGGTGGACTTAGGAGGTCCTAAACTTCTATGATGCTCATCATTCGTACGTCTGTGGCGTTTACAAACAAATCGGTTTGCTAAAACATTTTTCAATCCATGTATTGGACCCGATGATTGGGACCACTGTTTTCGAAACCGTCTGTTCCATTGCATTTCAAAGGTTTGAAAACCCCTATCTTTTAGCTCTTGATGGTGGTATTCCTAAAGAGGCATGGAGTGGCAAGAAGCCCTCTTACTCTCATTTGCGTATATTCGAGTGTGAGGCCTATGCACATGTGCCAAAGGAGCTTCGGAAGAAGCTAGATCCTAAGTCTAAGAAATGCATCTTTCTAGGTTATGGTGAAAGTGGAGAGATGGGCTATCATATCTGGGATCTAGAAGCAAAGAAGATCATATGAAGCCATGATGTGGTCTCAATGAGAAGAAGATGCATAAGACACCCATGAGGGATGTGAAAATGAGGAGAATCACTTTCCAGGATGTGAAGATGGACCCCTGAAGCCAAAAATAAAAGAAAATTTGTGCATGTCAAATTTGTAAAACAAGGGTGTGGCTCATATAGCATGAGAGCAGTGGATATACTTCTTGTATCTTGTATCTTCACTTGTTGGGATAAGAAAAGCATAGGACTAGCTATTTCTCCATGGATGTAGCCCACATTGGGTGAACCACATTCATGAGTGTCTCTCTTTCTCTTCCATTCTATGTGTTTTCTTTATTGTGTATTTTATGCATTTTGCTTCTTGCGTTATGGCTCCGTTAGCATGTTGCTCCTAACAAATTGTATAAAGTTGAGGAATATGGAGACAAGGACGCATGAAAAATTGCTATACAAAGCAATTGCGATTGAAAAGGGGGTCATCATTGATCCCAAAAGAAGAAAATGGTGGTTTTCCATGATAGAAAGCAAAATAAAAAGAGCTAATTCTCAAAATAGCTACATTAAAGACAAAAAAGGAGGAGCTAAAAACGTCTCTCGAAGATATGGAATAAGAGGAGCTCTAGAAAAGTGCACTAAGTGTAGAGTGGATGGGCATACAAGCAACAAATCTCAGCAAGATGATACAACAATATCTACAATCATTCCGGCCACATAGCTGGAGTGTGGGTTCAAAAAGAGCGAAGGAACCACTCAGATCCACTAGGTAGAAAGGGAGGGCACATGCCCTATCAAACAAATAAACCCAAGAATGCCAATACTACATGTTTCTTTTGTAGGGAGGATGGTGATCAAAAGAATGACTGTGGATTGTGAAAATAGTAGCATGCAACCAACATGAGTAGGCATCAAGTTGATGCTTGGTTTTTTGCACATATTGCAGCAAATGTGATCACAAGATTGCAAGAAACACGAGTGTACCAAATCAATTAATAGAAGCCAAAAAAGACAAGGATTCATTGGAGCAAATCAACCCTCACTCCCTGAGGGATTCAATCATATGACTTGGCTTTAGAGGACGGCAACCTTGGGATCACGGACCAGAAAGAGCAAGACACCTTGGCCAACTACATTCATCTTCCTCAATTGCACCCCTCGTGATCAATCGTGTGAAGAACATGGCATTGGCAAAAAGGAAATTGGCACCATTTGGCATCACTCTATGTAAAGGATTTTTAGCTGACGGTGGGTTTTAAGTGTGATGTGACACATCCCCTTAGATGTGCAGATGCCCTACCAAGTCTGCAACCATGCGGGCAAGCTCTTACCATCTCCCAAACACTATCCTCTGACGAATGCAAACTTTAAGAGTGTGAATGGGAAGGACCATCGCATGTTGTGCCTCTATTCTGAATACCTGTTGACCCTGGATCCTGTAGGCTAGAGAGGTTGGATCAATGGAGAAGGCATGACCCCGTTTATCAACCATGTAGCCATCTTCCAAGTGAAGTCTCGCTACATCGTCTCCATACTGGCCACAATTTGGAGGGCACTTGTCCAGGTCCTCTACATTGTTAGGCACCCTAGAGACAATGTAGGGTCATCTCCAAAACTCAGTCTATGCAACAGTGACAACCACCATCTAGTCGCATCTACTCTAGCCAAGGGCCATGGGCAAGCCTGAATGTGCCACTATAAAAAAGAAGTAGAAGATCTTCTGTGACCTGTGGGGTGACAAGTCCATAAACATGACCAAAATTGAGAGGTAACCTCTTGGTAATCTCATGCTCCACCCAATGATGGTCTCTTGAGAGGGTGCATCCTACTACCTCTGGCTAAAGACGTCAGCCTATGCAAGTCATATATGAGAAGAAGTGCTTCTCCTCTACACTGTTTGACTACCCTACTCGTATGGGACAAAACCACACCCAAATCCCGCTGAATCTCACAAAGAGGCTGGACATCCCATTACCAAAGTTGTGACCACACTACCTTTTGCCTTGTCGAGAATAAATTGGATCAATAGTCCAATCCTTGCCCAAGAGGCCCACTACCCTAATCCTCTGCCACTTGAGTGAGTCCAAAACCTCATCAACCCCAAGGTCCCCCCTTTTCGTCTCAGGCTAAAGAAGGCGTCCAAGCCCCGCTTTATAAAGTCTATATCAGTAGGAGCCAAGGGACTACTACACAATTTTTAACCTGAGGGGCACATCCATCCTTAAAAATTGTCCATACTAGCCATGGGTTTTGAGACACTGTGTAGTCCTTCCCATCATGCCTCTCAAGTAGTCATGTCAATCTCCCACCATCCTAGTGCCCGCCCCACTCAGATAAGAGAGTGCCTACCCTTGTGCCTTTACCTTTGCGAGAGGCATCTCCAAGGCCCAAAAGACCTAGCTGGGTCACTCTCCCACTGGCTCCAACTGATGTATGCCCACTACCTTAGTATGAGTCCCTCTTGGTCCAAAACCTCTACATGCCATATGCCTCTTAAACTCCTCTAGCATGTTGGACTAGCCCAAATGCCTCCAAACAAACACCGCCAAAACCTGTGAAGGCTCCTTGTTAGTGGGCCTATGAGGGGAGCCTCTAAAAACATCCACTTGTGGGAATACTGCCACAGACTTCCTGTACGTGGGGTGTTCTTGAGAAGCCCTCACTATAGCAAGAGCTTCTAGGGCTCAGAGCCTAGGGTAAGACCGTGTACCACTAGCTTGCCCAAAAGGGCCCTACTCTACATCTTAGGATGAATAATGCCTTCCTTGCGCGTGAGGTAGGATCATTGTCTGTCAAGCGACCTTGGCTCTACTCGTACCATCCAAACCTGCCGATAAAAAGCCACTAGGTGCTTGAGCTGATCCACACAACCTCCGTGACAATAGTAGCGGGATGATATAGCCCCACTATAGCCAAGAGGACCCACAAGACCCAGCCTACTAGAGAGAGTTTAGCTGAGCTCCAGTACACAAGCTTGTGCCTCACTCTCTCTAGCACTGGGACAATCTGCTGCCCTACTGAAATTTCAATGTCCACCCTTTTTTGGGTTGTAATAGTAGCTTGAGCCTCACACTCTCTAGCACTGGGACAATCTGCTGCCCTATTGAAATATCAATGCCCACTTGACAACCTAAATATCTCAATGTGTGCCCTTGCATAATCCACGTAAAGCTACTATTACATCCCCAAAAAGGGAGGGGGGGGGGGGGGCCAAGAGAGGAGTTGCAAAAAATAGCAAGAGCCTCCAAAACATGTAAACACTAGAGAATGGAGTAAGAGAAAATTGCCCAAAACCACTGTTTACATCCCGAGACCTTAGGAACAACTTGCAACCAACAAGTGTCACAAGGAGAGGAGATGAAAAACATGTGCATAGGTTGGAACCAAGGTGGTGAGCTTGAACACAGCCTCCCAGGGCTAGCGATGGCAAAAATAGCTTCAAAAGGGTAGAACTAGCAGGCAAAGTAGAACACCAACAAGGAAAAGGATGGAGTAGCCATGCAGGGAAAAAGGAGGGGAATGGATCGATGGATGCAGTGGGCACATGGCTGCAGAGCAAAGGAGTAAGG
Source organism: Dipteris shenzhenensis (assembly GCF_047967505.1). Classification (NCBI taxonomy): domain Eukaryota; kingdom Viridiplantae; phylum Streptophyta; class Polypodiopsida; order Gleicheniales; family Dipteridaceae; genus Dipteris; species Dipteris shenzhenensis. The sequence goes on from NC_141596.1 coordinate 38,069,807, forward strand.
AGGGATGCACGATGGAGGAGATGTAGGGAGACGATAGCTAGTGAGGAGGGAGCTCAAGTAGGGGCAATAGCTTCAACAGCTTGTAATTCTTTTCAATGACCTATAGCAACCAGGTAGATTAAGATAAACAATCAAGAGTTGGATGCCAATCCTCTTATGCAAATGGTGTAAGAGGATAGCAATCCTCTTATGGAAATGGTGTAAGAGGTCATAGCTCCTTCTGAATTCTTAGCATAACAATGTCTCTAAAGTGTTCTAAAGCATCTCAATTCATCTGTTTGGGATGACAATGTCTCCTGATCCATATTAGAGGCGGTTTCCATGAGCCCTAAAGTATTCTGAAAGGTCCTAATTTGCCACGTTCATGATATTCCATCTCACAGAGCCTTTGGGTGGCTTTCCAACGACCCCTAAAGTAACCTAGATTGTCACTTTAGGACAGTTTATCTCATTGACCCACAAAAGGTCTTTGGGTAAGACTGCCTATTGTTATGCTGTGCAAAACATACCATTGGAAATGTGTGAGAAATAGGGGGGATTGTGGGAAATAACACTCCATGCTCTACACCATTGATGTGATGCTTCTCTACTAATGATGTAACATTTCTTTATAGCTCTCTCCCATTTCATTTGGATTCTTGTGTCATGCACCAAGGGAAAAATGTCCAAAATATGCTCTTCCAAGGGAGAAACAACCCATGCGTGGTGCGATGGAGGTTGATCACATGCATTTGGAATAGAGGTAGGCTACTGAAAATCGGAGGTGGATGGAGGTAGCTAGATCAAATTAGAGGTAGGCTACTGAAATCAAAGGGCCGGCCCCCCCCTTTCCACCCCCTCCTCGTCCTTGCCCCCTACCCCTCTTCCGCGCCCCACCGTCCCTCCTCTACCCCAACTCTCCATTCCACCTCCATGGTTTCCTACTCAGATGGGACATTTGCATGGATTTTGAAAAGATCTCTATGGTGGATCATGCACAGAGTGAGAGTTGTGATCCTTTCTTGCTCTACGTAGAATTCAACTATCCCCTCTGACCCATCTCTATTTACTCTTTGTAGACTTGCATAATTCATCCTCTCGTTCTCTCCTTTGACCCAACTTTGTTTGCCATGTAGCATGTGGCCTCTCACCCATCTTAGTCTGCTCTCCGTAGAGTTGTCGAATTCATCCTCTCCTACACTCTATAGGATTCACCTCTCCCCTCTGAGCCATCTCTATTTGCTCCCTGTAGAGTTGCTCTGGGAGTATGTGGCCAGGCAACCCATTTCTATTTTGTTAGGAGTGGCTCTCCTAGAGACGCACTCAGGGCAAAGTTTTGTGACTATTCGTTGTTTTTAAAGGGATTTTTTGAAATTCCATGTGGCGTTCATCCGTTGCATTCTCCTATAATTGGCTTTATGGCTTACATGATTCTGAAAGACAGTGGTATTAGCGTGCATCTTCTGCGGAGTCCTTGCTCACAAGCTATGGCTCTGCCGATCCCTCTGGTATTCCTCACAATTACCCTTTCGAGCCCTCTCCTCCCCTCCCTCGCTCTTCCCTTCCTCGTCCCAAGCTCTCAAATGATTCTCTAGTTTCTGTCCCTTCCCCATCTCTTTGGCACTATAAGTCGTCAATGTTCGTACAATGTCTCTTGTGGCAGCTTTATCATCTCAGACTAAAAGAACAATGCAAATTTGTAGTTGTGCGAGCCTTACATACGTTTTCCTTTATTCCGCTGTCGCAGCTACAGTTGTATGGCAGTGTCGCACATGCATCTCAAACACCATAGATTCAAAGCATGAGAGTCCGAGACAACATACTATTTGGGAAACCGTTGGACATGATGTGCTTCAGAAATACATTGCGCGCTTGTGCACTAGACGATGATATGAGAATTTTGAGCCACGGAGACCTCAGAGAGGTTAGGGAGAGAGGAATCAGTTTGAGTGGCGGTCAGAAGTGGCTAATTCAGTTGGCCAGGGCGATAGACAATGACGTAGATATCTACCTCTTGGACGATCCACTTAGCGTAGTTGATGCACAAACAGTTTCTGTTCTTTTTTATGTACGAATTTCAGTGACTTCATGTGACTAGTCTTTACATATTGCATGCAGACCCAGCAAAATGATGTAGCTTCCATTTTACTAATGAAGCTCAATTCATTCGGGCATGATTATATCATGGAAGCAGACATTTGTTTTGGTCACGCATCAAACATAAATTCTATCGTCAATGGACAGAATTTTGGTGAGTTGCTTTACCACGGTTCTGTCCGTTTCCATTCACGGACGTGTGAGTTTCTTTCAGGCTGGACGATTTCAAACCTGACAAGCTTTGGTAAGAGACATGGTCAAAAGCTTCAACTTGATTGATGAAGAAACACGGAAGAGATGGAACTCTCTCTTCAAGCATCACGACCCAATACGCAATACTCAATTCGGTTTCATAATGCGTCGATGTATTTGGCTTGACACAAGTGATGCAAGATGGGAAAATCAAGCAGACAGGTGCACACAATGATTTGCTGGTTTCTGGCCAAGCAATGTTTGAGCACTTGGACTCGGCACACAAAGAGGAGTTGCGCTCAGTGGTGGAGAATGGCGACGGTGCAGAGCTTGGAGTAACCGATCAGCTTGTTGGTAAAGGTATCGATTATGCACCTGGATTGACTGTCTCTCTTGCAATGCCCCGCTCACATCCCACATCAAGGTATCATCCTCATGGCTTCCCTGTTCGTCATCAAGGTGGTCGAAAATCTGGCCCAGAGGCTTTGGTACTTTGGTGTGAGGATCTTAGGAGCCAAAGTGCAGTCTACCATGATGGCCACCATCTATCGCAAGGGGACGTCTATGTCTAGCCATGGCAGGTCCGAGCATAGCACAAGGGGCACCTATCGCCTCTGCAAATTTGCCTGGTTTCTGCATTGGAGCTGGCTGGTGCCTTTAACTATTTTGGCAGCACTGGTCATCCTCTTCGCAATCGTTGGCGTTGCTGTAATTCCTGTTGTGATCCTTGCTGTAGCAGTCATCCTTTGCCTTACATCGCTCATCATATCGATGCAACAATCTCAACAAAAATACATGCAAACTCAAAGATGAGAGACTGCGAGCGACCAGTGAAATCCTCATGGTAATCAAAATCATCAAATTGCAAGTATGGGAGGAAAAGTTTCACGCTTTCCTCCAGCACAAGTGAGATGTCGAATTGAAGTGGCTCCCCGACACAATACATAAGCAAAATTACACCACGATTCTTTCCTGGATAATGCCCATTGTCTTCACTTGCTCTATTCTCGTGGCTTGACTCTTTCTCAACATCACACTTACCTCCACCATCAGTTTCACTGTACTGGTAACCTTTGGAACCATTCAGGATCCTATGCAATAATTGAAGCTCAAGTTTCGGTACACCGCTTTAAAAAGTTATTGCAGGACGTCCAGGAATTGGAGATGCAAGCATTCATTGAAAGGGGACCTAGTAAATATGTCTGTGAGCACACAATCGTTGTGCAAGGTGTCGTTATGAGTTGGAGTACAAACGTTTCAAGGCCCTCCCTCGGCGATCTCAATCTGGTGGTGAGACATGGAGGAAAATTTGGTGCCTGCGGAGCAATTGAATCTGGGAAATCCACCCTTCTGGCGAGGTGCTCAAGCTAGCCCCGCTTGACTGCATCGAAGGAATAAATCACGAGTACAGTCCCGGGGGGTGGCACCTCCTATGCAATTGAACCTGTCGGAGAGCGCCAGAATGTCTCTCTTTAGCACTCTGCCTCCCCCCAAAAGCCTTGGGTCTGTTGGCCCTGCCAAAGTTCTACCCACTCTTTCAGGCTCCAAGCGAGTGGTCAAGTCAGGCCTCCCATGAACAAGGCCCTTGTAGAAGGTCCCGAGGATGATGATGAAGCTAAGAGTAAAAGAAGGCCAGCGGAGAACGTGATTGTGCAGCGAGGAAGATGATTGATACCTAAGAGCTCGGCCACATTCATCCCCATTTCGGAGGTTTGAGGAGGTAAAATGGGAAAATTGCAGGCCATATGCTAAGGGCCTTAGCACATGGATGGGGCTAGCATGGGTTTAGGATAGGAATCTTTTTGTCATCGTTACTCCCATCCTACGCCAAGTGGTCTAGGATGGATTTAGAATGGGAGTAGCCACTTTTTCTCCCATCCTAGACCATGGCCTCTAGACCCTGGCAGCTAGAATGGGTTCCTCTTTTCTAGGGATTCAAAAACATGGAAGGATGACATGTGTCCTTGTCCTCACGTGGTCCCCACCTCTTAAACACATGAAATGATGGCATGTGTCCTCTTTCTCCTAAACCCATCCCTAGTTCTTTTTTTGTTAGTACATGATGGGATAGGAATAGGATAGAAATATGCATGGGACCACCTTTTCCCATTCCCATCCTATTTCTTCCCATGTGCTAAGCCCCTAAGGTAGGATGGGCAACTGGATCCACAATTAATGGTGGTCTGTCATGCGGAATGGAGATAGCAGAGGTGAGTGTCATGCTTTATGATTGCCTTGAACTCCACCCCATTGCAAAATGGAGGTATGGAGGTATAACAGAGGTGCCATAGACATGAGAGTTGAGGCTTACAAATTCCTCCCAATTTGCATCGAGTATTCTTTGTGAAAGTTCAATGTTTGAGGTTTGGGCTCTACTCTTCAAAAATTCAAACGTCCTAGGCTATATCTCTGAGTGGACAACATGCCGAGGTCGCATTCTGTTAGCTACGAGAGAGCTCACAGTATTGATATTGCTCTCGTGTCTTACAATGACTTCGCCCATGTTGTTGTCTGCATTTTCAGTTGGTCTGGATGACATGAACTTCTAGCAATGTCTTCTTAAACCTAGCTATGGCGAAGGTTCTCGCTAGGAGTTCTAGGCCTTACACAGATCTAACAATGCGTGTTCGAGCTCACATAAACAAAAATTTGCCTCGCCCTCAACAGCTTGGAACTTGGAAGGCATCTAAATTTTGACTGAAGCTTGGAAGGCACGTAGCAAGGAGAGAATGTGTGGAGAAGTGATTGAGTCTCACCAGCTTCTCGAACCCTTTCATGAAGTTATCCAGCATCGTGTCCTTGTATGTTATCTTTGTTTGCACAAATAGTAGTTCCCCGAATCTAAATTACCTTCAGTTTGAGTTGTATAATTGGAGTTATATCACTGGTGCAGCTGGAGTGACGTGTGCGTGATCAAGAGTTTTTTCATCAACCTTCGATGGAGTTTCGGATTTCCCATCAATCATTCAAATAGCGATGACCCATGCACCTAGCTTCCAGCTTGTATTGATTAAACTAGAGAGATACGACGATCCGAAGATCCCATTGCATGGCCAACCTTTTATAGTGTATGCTGAGTTGTGCGCTGCACAATACAAATAGAAAAAGCTCTCGAGAGCATCGTAATACAAGACCAACAAATGATCAAAAACTGTGTCTTGTAACCTCTTAAAGAGACGCGCACATGGCGAAGACTGCAATTGTCCCACTTATGTAGAATTCTCTTCGACTTAAAAGTCCTAGTAGTCCTAATAGGTGGTCTCCATTTAAACAAGGGCCAAGCTGTTGGAAGTATTTTTTGAGCTCCAATAGCAAGTCAAATGTGCAATTCATTCTATCGCCCATATTATGGAAGTTGATAATGTGTTGCATCATGATACATCATCTCTGTGGTTGCTTCTTGAGGCAATAGTGACCCTAGCAATACTCTCAGTCATCTCTCTAGAATCAAATGGAAGTAGTAGTCGATCGCGAAGGCCCAAAAAAACAAAAAGGTTGGTCGCGAAGGTATTGCAGTTTCCTTTGAAGTTGGTCGTGAAGGCATTGCAACTTCCTTTGTACCTCCAGCCAGTATCTCGGTGAGTCTCTCTTTCAGTGATATGAATTTTTCATTTGCAACGTATCTTTTGCTCTTTTGTCAAAAAGGGCTTTTTGCACGTAGTTGGGGATGAGTTTGCTATTGAAGCTGTTGGCTAGGACAAAAAAATTTTCTATCCAAAAAGTCGTTTGCCAAAAAAGCCGGTTTGCCTTAAGAAAAAAAAGCCGTTTGCTAGAAAAGCCGGATCGCTTGAAAAAAAGCCGGTTTGCCTGTTGAAAGGGCTTTATGCCTACCGGTGAAAAGATTATCGTTTGCCAGAAAAGCCGGTCTGCCTTTAAAAAAAACCTATTTTCCAAGTGGCTATTCCTTTTTTGCCAAATAAAAAAAAGCTGAATTACTTTTTTGCTAAAAACTTTTGTTTGCTTGTTGAAAGAGCTTTATGCCCACCAAACGGGCTTTATACCTGCCAAACAAGCTTCATGTCTGTTGGTGAAAAGATTATCGTTTACAAGATTTATTTAAAGAAATAAAAAAAAGGGAAAAGTTACCATCAAAACTTCGCATGGAACTACTGGCCTACGAGATATCATTCATAAAACCTTCATTATTTTGGTTATTTTCTTTTATTTTTCTAAACTATGCAGGGCTTTTAGAAGGGCAACAAAGTGATCCATTTAAAACTGCAAAGGTGACCCATTGAAAGTTTTTTAAAAATAAATTTAAAGAGGCTTTGTTTGGTTTGACACCAAACTTTTACAATGACCGACCTTGAAATGGTCATGGCGTACTTCTAACTAAATCCAAAGCAAATAATGTTTATACTGGTAATATACTATACTGAAGCATGTAGCCTCCAAAGTTTCATAGAACAAATCGCACGTGTGTTCTATCCAACTTTTGTGCTAAGTAATATGCTAGAAACTTCTCAAAAGCAACTGCAACTAAAAAATCTCATGGAAGAAAATCATATGCAATTAGTGAACAAAACCTCAACAATAATTTATGGGTCTCAAATCGACCACAGTTGAATAAACACATCTTTGATGAGCCAAAAAAGCTATTTTACAAAACTATATACAGTCGAAAAAGCTACTTCTGCTAGTTATCTCGCAAACTTACATATCGATAATGTGCAGTGGCTATCTTGTCCAACCCACTGTTCCTTCCATCCTAGGTATTAGCTATTGTTTATTCTCATTCTTTGCATATTGTTTGTCATTCTTTTTACTGAGAAAGCTTCTTCTTCTACCTTCATCCATTTTTAACATTCTATTTTGAATGTATTTTTTCATGCTTGCGGGAAGCGAAAGAAACCTATATGACTAGCATGTGCACGATATTGATTTCTCAAATTGCAATACGAATACGACTATTGATGTTCAAGTAATATGCTAGTGTCCTATCTATATGCAAGACTTTTTTGCAATACTATTCGACTCTAATATTCTTGATGTTGCTTCAATATGAATTCTTACAACATTTCTCTCTTTCGATGCATGTTCTTGACATGAGGTAAGATTTGAAATCAGTAGTAGAGATAGCCAAGTTGGTGTAAGATCTAAGGATGACATTTCATATGGTTGTAGTCCATGGCACAAGATTATTTAAGCCCATGGACAAGTTATGAGCTTTTGTGAGCATAGCCTTATTCATGTATTTGTTCGGCTTCAATTCCCAAAAGGCGCAAATCTTTGTACATCACCAAGGAACACCCTCGACATTTGCAGGGAGGATTGAGTCCTGATGGACCTTGTGTCGTGTCTCATGTTCTTTTTTTTAAAAAATTCTTTTTTTTTTCCCTTTAGGAAAATTTGATTAAACGCTAGGATCCAAGTTCTATTTTAAGTTAGAAGTTATGTGCTCCATGAAAGAAAAAAGGAACTTGAAAGTATAGTGAGTGAGCGACGAATGAATTAATAAAGACACAGAGGCCATTGTCAGTGACGATGATAAGTGGGTCTCTGAGGGTTAAGTAGAGGCGAACCGCTTTGAAGTCACCTTCAGTTTTTTCTACTAAGTGGATGCGAAAATCGTCCTTAAATTTCTTTTGGAAGGAGCCTTAATCCAACAGAGCCTCATGAGCCTCATAAGGAGTGGCGCGGCTTTTGTGGATAAATGCACCCTTGTTGATCCTCTCCTACTGTTTTGGAGAATTCAAGTGTCCCCTCCTACCCATCCGAGAGTAGAGAATTCAAGTGTCACCCCTTACCCATCTCATGTAAATTTGGTCTAGAAGCCTAATCCAGGCAGAATGTGTCTGCTCTTTGTAGAGTGGCAGAATTCATCCTCAGGTGCTCTCTTGCAGAATGTAAGTGTTCCAGCCCACCTTATTTCCCCTTTTGGCCCCTCCATGACATGAGAGAAGCAAATTTGTTAACTTTAATAAACAGACCTCTCTACTGTGTCGAGACCGGCTTTTGGTCAAATCTTTGCCAATCCTCCGACTGCTCCCCATCGACCATCACGCAGGCCGTACCTTCGTCCTCTGCCTCGTCGAAGCCTAACATCACCCTGCTTCCGGCTCAACGGCGGTACCCTTCATTTTCCTTTTGCTCTTCTCCAACTTTTCCGCGATTGCGCAGCGCTCTGTTCTGAAACTCGCGCTAGAGTGATGGCTTGCTATGATCGCGTCGCGCATTGGACTCTAACTTGTGCGAAAGCGATGTCTCGATGCGTACTGGGTATGCGAGGAAAAAAGGGGCGCGGATCTGTGTGGCTACGTCTGGTTCATAGTGGGAGAGACAAAGGAATGTAAATGCCGAGACACCCAACAGTATTCAATCGCTGAGTAGAGGGGAAGCTGAAAGTTTTTTTTTGTTTTCGTTGGGCTAGAGTAGCGATGTAAACACTGACGAATCTGGCTTGGCTCTAGAGCTCGGTGGAGCTCAATTCAAAGTCCTTCAAATGCAAGGTTGTGAGAAATGCAGACTAGGAAAAAGTCTACCAGGCTTTGATGTGCAGAATAGAAAATGAGACGAAACTGATGGTACACAGGCAGAGAAAACAGGAAAAACAGCGATTTGCAAGAAAACAGTGAACAGCCCAAGCCAGGTGATAAAGGAAAGGAGGTTACCTTCTACTCATGGTTGAGTGTACTTGGATTTGATGGAGGCCTAAGGGAACTTCTCGACAAGCACCGAGGGTATCAGGTGCTTAGTCTTGGCATGAAACACATGACATTGGTCACAAAACTTAGCTTCCCTTTCTGTCTGTGGTATCCCAATTTGTCAGACCATGTTGTCCTTTGGCTGCTGTGGTCCCTTGTGCATCTACGTATTGTGGACCTAGCTAGCTGCTCAGAACTCGAAACTTAACTATTCCCCCTGCCTAGCCTATACATACGTATAGCTATATGCTGCACGGCAGGAATTGATGATCGAAAGTTTGTTTCCATCTTCTCAACAAGTGGAGCATGGTCGCACACAAGCCATTCCATCATGGAATGAGACAACCTTGAACAAATCTCATCCATGGCAAAGCCTTCCCACTAGACACGAGATCGATGCTTGACGCAGTATTCTGCAATCTCCCTTTTATTGGTGTAAGAGATGAGCATTAATATGCTTTTCATGGAGTCAATGATGTGACCCACGATGGATGACGTGCCATTACCCATGAGCTGCTGTCTAAAACCCATGACATGCAAGATAATCGTGATGGTACGTTGGCATACAACCATCCGCAAAAGGGATGCTCACTCCTGATCATTGTCCTGGAGTAAAATAAAGAAATAACTTCAATGTCTTGCATAGGAACTTATAAACTTACTTCAAATGTTTCTGCATAGATTATGACTCACAACCGTACCTCATCGAGTTTGGCCTCATAATCGCTGTCTCTAGATCACAGTAAGTTTCATCCTGCATATTTGCTAGATTCATAATCCTCCATTTCCAGCAAACTCGTGATTTGTATTGGAATAAAAAACCATGCCATGACACAATGATATATTGATGCAAGACATTGAATTGGATAATGAAAGACACCATTCAAAGCGTTACCAAAAGAGCATATCAATAGCCGGCACTGTTGCAGCCAGTTCTTCACCCCCTATTCCCAATCGGCTGTGCTTTCAGCTCAGCAAGAGCTTCGGCTAAAACCTGCAAGATCAATATGCTGATTTTTTTAATTCTCTAGAGAAAGCTCATGGAGGAGAAAAGCAGCTCTAATAGCAGGTGCAGCAAACAAATGGAAGTGAGGCAGCTCATGGAGCAGGAGCAGGTGCTGCAAGCCTATGGAAGGGAGTCTGCAACAGATTTCACAATTCAGCCAGTACAGATCTCTCATGGGCTTGATGATATGCAGAGCGGAAGGTTGTCCAACAGCACATCATTTCCAATTGTTGGCTTCAAAAAGTGGCTTTGGAAGCGATACATGATGTTCCATTATGGCTGTTTTCTTCATTTCCTCAAGTGTCAAAATCTGAGATGCTTGCTCAACTTTTCTGGATTATTGTTTCTTGGTTAATGCTCCCATTCCCTGCATGCTTGTTCCTCACGATCATAGCTGTGAACCATATTTTGATCATTAAAATCGACATTGAATCAATCATTGTGTCTCATCTGAGAAAATGCATACCTATCTACTATCCATTGAGCTACGTCAATTGGAGCTGCTCTATCGGGAAACTTCTCTTGATTCCACCAATATGATGGCCACAACAAACTATAGCACGTGCACAGTATGCACCTCCAATTTGCAACGTGTGTTGTCTCTGTGTGTACCTGCAGCGGCAAATGGCCCTTGTCGATCTCACACGTTTGACAATATTTGCCTTTTCCTTTGTTTAGGAGTTTGGCTTAGTGCTGGCCTAAGCAGCGTCCAGTGGAAACCTGCCTTTGCCTCAACAGTCGCTTGCTATGGTCCAATGGAAAGGCAATGCAAAATTAACATACGGTCATATCTTAGGTCCAATACTTTTGTTGGACGCTGATGATGTCAGTGGGATGTCATAGTAGCTAGTCCCTATTATTCGTGATGTAGTTTATGGTTTTCAACCTTATGAGTGACTATCATGAGATTGAGATTGCACTATGTGCTGTTTTTTAAGAGGATGAGTTTGGGCATGTTCCTAGATTCATCTAGATATATGCTTTTGCCGTATTAGCAGACATGTAAATTTCACCTTGTGAAGTTTTCGTCCATATTGCGAGAAATTCTTTCTATCTGAACTGGTGTGTCGCAACTTGCCCCATCAGCTAGACAATCGAAGCATTTTTTGGCTTGGATGCTCGTTTGGGAGAGACTAAAATGAAATCATATAGTCTTCAAAAGCAATTGTAGTTTGAATGAAGAGCATGTGGACTACGTTTTGATTAGCCTTCTCCGTCAGTGCTAGCCTTTGTCATTCTTACATGGGGAGGCAATTCCAGTTCATATCCAACTTGGCCAATTCTTCGGATAATCTTGAATGGACCATAGTATATGGGGGATACTTTCCTAACCTGTCCAGTAAATATACCATTGTTCCAAAAGAGAAATGTTGAGGTGAACGATTTCTATTAGCATCTCTATCTTGGGCACTTCTATTAGACTAAGGGACTTCTACCAGTACTTGAATGCTTTACACTATTATAAGCAAATTCAACCATGGTAAGTATTCTTCCCATGAAGATTGCCTCTTGGAAACATATGCCCAAAGCATATCGTACAGAAGTTGATTTACAACTTCTGTTTGGCCATCACTCTGGGCATGTTCATAGGAATTCAAACTAAGAGTGGTATCCGACTTGTCAAAAACAAGTGTCCAGAATTCACTCGTAAGCTTAGAATCCTTATCATTGACTATGTTAGCAGGCAACCCATACATACGAAACCATTGGTCAACGAACTAGTGAGCCAATTGACTTGTTGTAATGGTTGATCGAGTAGGTAGAAATCTAGCCACCTTTGTCAAGCTGTCGACGACAACCCATATGGAATCATGGCCCTGTAGGCCATCTCATGGGCTATCCGTAGATGCCACTTATACCTTGGTATGTGCCTTGTAGGCCTAGTTATAGTCAGTTAGTTTATGTACCATCTAGTCCAGTTAGGACACTTAGTCCAGTTAGGGCAGTTATCCCTAGGGTTTTGTTATGTTGGTTCTCCCTTGAGCCTCCACACTTCAGTTTTGCAGCAATCTATTACAGCATCTCGTTTTTCTCGTTCTTGCTTCCATTTTTGAGCTTCCATTGCTTCCTACACCCAATAGTGGTATCAGAGCAGGTTAGGCATCCACCCTCTAGCCATTTCCAGTCACCCGGAGCCCTTTTGGAGCCATTGGGAGCTCTTTGGCAGCCTGTTTCTTGCTGGTTTGCTGGTCTTGTACACACCTGTGAGCATTTGTGGCTTCTCCAAGCATTTCTGTCGCAGGAGGCTTGCAATTTGGAGTGCTTGCTACAAAGGAAGACCTATTTCGGAGCATTTCGGAGCTGCAGCTGCCTCATAAGTGAATCTGTACAGCAGTACGGCATTTATTCCTGCTTGTACGGCCATCTGTACACCTGTATGGCCATTCGTACACCTTGTACAGACTGTATGGACGTTTTTCGCCTGCATTTATTGCTGTCCTGCTGCTGTACGGACCTGTCAGTGCCTCATTAACTACTGCACGGACATGTCAGGGCTGCATTTAATGCAGTACGGCTACTGTACAGGCCCATAATTGCTGTACGGAACTGCTGTGTTAGTATTTACTGCTGTATGGGTCTTCCTCGAGGTTTGTGACAGCCATTTCGAAGGTTTCTTGCATCTTGGAAAGCGTGCCAGTGTTTGGGAGATGCCTCGATCTGCGTGCCAGCTGTTGAAGCTATTTGGAGCAGTTTTCTTGCTGCCTCGAGCTGCGTGCCGGCTGTTGAAGCCCTTTGGAGCGCGTTGAAGTGATCTGGATCCAGTTCACTCCTTGAGCCCATTCTTCCTCATTTGGCATCCCTTTGTCTCGGGTTGCAAGTTCTCCAGCATTGGATCTCTTTCTCTCCATTTCTAAGTGCTCTCCTCCTCGTGGGAGCACTTTCTTTTGCTGTAATTCTCATTTCCAGTCCTCTTTTGCTCGCATTCAGAGCCTTACACTGCTGTCCTTTCGGGCTACATCATTGGGTAAGCCGTTGTTGCATTGGCTCTTTCCAATTTCTGCTTCATTTGCATTTTGGAAAGGCCTCGTGTTGCCTTTGGGGATTTTTCTTGCAACGGGTACACCTTGGGACAGCAGAGTCTCTTGCAGGCATTAGCTTTGAAGCTTGGGCAGATTTTTGTGACTTGATTCTGAGAGGTTGCCTTTCTCTCATTTGCTTTGCCAGTTGGTGCATTTGTCTTGTATTTCAGCACCATGTCTGGTAGCAAAGATGATTTGTTTGGGACGATTGGAACTGATGACAAGCTTGATGGCACCAATTAACCCATGTGGTCGTACATGATGGGACATGTTTTGGTTGCCAAGAATCTATGGCATATTGTTTCAGGTTCTGAGGCCAAGCCTGCACGCATTGTTATTGGTGCTACATCTATAGCCTTTGCTTCTTTAGGTGATGGGTCTTCAGGTGATGGTTGTAATGCTACTGCTAGGACATCTGCATCTCCTGCTCCAGGTGCTTTGCCTCCTTCACAGGAGCAAATTCAGTGGGATGGTCGTGATGCCAAAGCACATGCCTTGATTGCTCTTTTAGTGAAACGGGTTATTATCCCTCATATTCGGTCTTGGAAGACAGCTAAGCAAGCATGGGATCAGCTTGCATCTTTGTATTAGGAGCGGAATGAGGCGAGGGTTGCCTATCTCCGCAAGTTGTTGAAAGATTTGAAGCTTGATGAGGGTGGTAATATGGATGCTTATCTCACTAATGTAAAGGATTTGAAAGAGCAGTTGGCCAACATTGATGAGATTATGCGTGATTCTCAGCTTGTTTCTAATACCCTTGATGAGTTGCCTGATTCATATCAAGGCTTTGCTACTACATTGAGGTTGGTTGCAGGGGGTGATGCCAATCATTTCTCATTTGACCAGCTGGTTGCTCTTCTTCTTCAGGAGGATCAAAGTCATGTGAATCGCAATGCTTCTATGGCTAGTGATCAAGCATTTGCTGCCCATCACAAACACAAAGGTAAAGGCAAGGTTTCAGCTGGAAAACCCTCTCATTCCCATGCTGATGATTCACATGGTGCCTCTTCTTCAGGGGATAACAAAAAGAAGAAGAGATGTAATTATTGCAGGAAACCTGGGTATGATATTTCTGAATGCAGGAAGTGCATAGCATCTGAAAAGAAAAAGAAAGAGTCTGGTCTTGCATTATCTGGTTCTTCTTCAGGAGGATCAAAGTCATGTGAATCGCAATGCTTCTATGGCTAGTGATCAAGCATTTGCTGCCTGCCCATCACAAACACAAAGGTAAAGGCAAGGTTTCAGCTGGAAAACCCTCTCATTCCCATGTTGATGATTCACATGGTGCCTCTTCTTCAGGGGATAACAAAAAGAAGAAGAGATATTGCAGGAAACCTGGGTATGATATTTCTGAATGCAGGAAGTGCATAGCATCTGAAAAGAAAAAGAAAGAGTCTGGTCTTGCATTATCTGGTTCTTCTAGTGCAGCACAAGATGGACATGAGTCCGCCGCTAATTTTGCACAAGACTAGCATTGATGTCAGTATAATCCTGATTCCATGATGCTTGTATGGCAGTTTCAGATGTTCGTGATGCTTGGTTCTTTGATAGTGGTGCTAGCAAGCACATCACGTCCTGTAGGATGTTATTCAGCTCATTGGAGCTTACATCTTGGGGGGGCAGTGTCACATGTGCCAATAATGCATCATATACCGTGAAAGGTATTGGGCAAGTTGACTCTAAAGCATGTGCTTTATTTGGGCTGTGATACTAGGTTAGAAATGGACCAACAGAGGGTACACACAGCGAAAGACTGATAGAATAGCCCAAGAGCTCACACTGTGTGTGTGGGGAGTGGAATCACAAACTTCTTAAACTTATGTGCATCACATAGATGTGCAGTTTCATCAATAGACAATGATGCAGGCAGATATAGAAGTTACCAAAAGAATGTATATTCCCGTCCAAAGCTATGGACACAATACAAATCCAAAGTAGCGTGGTCCTTTGATCTTATCACCATGTGCTTCTACTATCTGCTGGATATCTGTAGACTTGAGCCCACGTGCTCCACCTCGAGCATATGTAGACTCTCCGTCCTTTGACCTCAGCTCCTTGCTGCTCTAGAAGACAGCGAAGTCTGCAGCAAGTCTGCAGCAAGGAGCACTCCTTCAGCTTCTGGATGTAGGCCCCAAGGATGGTGCTTTGCTGCTCCTTTCTGCTCTGCTGGAAGCTGCACTGCCGAATGACTTATGCCCCTCCAAAGGGCTCTTTATATAGGCCTCAAGGCCCTTGTAACAGCCGACTGGCCTGCCCCCTTATGGTTGACTCAGTCTGGCCCATAGCCGACTGGGGCAGGCCCTAAAAACTGCCTATAAGTGGGGCCCAGCCCCCCTTTTAATGTGTGTGCCAGCCGACTGGCTGGCCCCCTCTGCATCCCCCTATTTTTGGGGCTGTGTGCTGGGCCTCATATCCCAGCCAGGCTGGCTGACCAGTCAGATCCTTGGCCCTTTAAAGGGCAGGGTGCTGCACACTGCAGCCCCTCCCTTTCCTTGCCATCTTGCGCGATTTCCAGGCCCTTGTTGCAGGTCATGTGCCTGCCAACAGACCCTGCCAAACAGCTCGCCACATAGGCACCTTTGCTCCTGGATTATCAAGCCATGCTGCTGCTCCAGATCTGCTTCCTGCCAGGTAAGATCTAGGGTTTGCTCTCCCCGCCATCTGCTCCTTCTATAGGCGCTTTCTGTTGCAGCCATGCTGGGCCGCTCCAGGTACCTTACTCTCTTTGATGTGAGGTGCTGTCCATGTGGCAGCCCCCTCTCTTCCTTTTCTCTTGGGCATATCCTGCCCTATGTCTCCCTCCCCCATGCTCTCCTCATATGGGGGCTTACAGATGGGGAGGTGACCTTTCCTCAAGAGGGCACGGAACACGCTTCTGAAGAGCTCATTGTGCACACGTATAGCAGACCCAAAGACTTGAGAGGCAATGCCGACCAATACCGAGACCTTGATGCTGTCCACACTGACGATGTAGGACGCTTCTGCAAGGCAAGGAAGAGGCTTGTGCTGTCTAGCGGAATGCAGGGTTACTACGTGAGTGAGAGAGTGAAAAGCTAGAAGTGATAGATCCTATGAGAGAACTGAGAGATGACGGAAATATAGAGCTGAGAGTGAGCTGTGTAAACTGTAAAAGAGAGCTGAGAAAGCTGCGGAAACAGTGTCCAAACCTCTCTCTGTTTGTTGGTCCAAACCTCCGACTGTTGTGCTGCGTGGTCACCTTCAGATCAGGCTGAACTGATGGCCAAGGGACTGAGGCTAGAGCAGGGCCAGATCTGAGGATCTCAGGGGCTGCACAGGAGGCTGAAGTGGAGCTGTAGGAGGACTGAAGGCAGGAGCAAACTGAATGAGAAAATAGGGCAGCCAAGGGGCCCTTTTATAGGGCTGGACTGAGCCAACCCAGTCTGTAAACAGACTGACTCAGTCTGTTTGACAGACTGGCTGGCCTACAACCAGCCTATAAAAAGCCCTCCCTTGCTCATTTGCCAGGGGAGTTTTTGGGCAGCCTTTGCAGGCTGCCTTCCCTGCTTACCTGTCCAGCCTTTGGGGACCCTAAAGGGACTCCTAACCTAGGCTAAGACCTAAACTATAAGATGGAAACACTTAACCTACTGCTCTCTATCACAGATTTCTCTCCCTAGCCACAACTACTGATCACGGGAGTAGCACCTCTCTTAACCACCCAGCCAAACTGCCAAAGCTCACTGCGAGAGAGAGAGAGCAATCTCAAAATCACGTAAATCATCAATTCTCCACTTTTCTCACTAGCCTTGACACCCCAATTCCCTAGATAGATCTAGATGCCACATGTCATCCATATAGGGCCTTTCTAATGCAACATTTCACCCCTCTCTTGGGATGCATTTAATTCCTTGCCCCTAGGCACATTCTTTGCACTAGGCCCCTGGTCTCAGATCTATCTAGTCCGGTGCTATCAGCCCTCACCTAGGACCTTGACATTAATCCCTCCCGATCATTTACATAAAGCGCAAACACATATATTACAAAGATAGATCCTATAAGGGAAATGTCGACTGATTCTTCCGAGGTCATGCTACCTCGGCTAGAGCGTAACATTCCTTCCCTCTTCAGACATCAGCGTCCTCGATGATAAAGTCTGGGAACACTCTCCGCAACTGATATACGGACTCCCAGGTAGCTTCGGATAGAGGCTGACCATGCCATGCAACCAACACCGTGGGTATCTTCCGATTTCGTATTTGCATTGTTCCTCGGTCCAGGATTCTTGTTGGTTTGCGCCTTGCAATATCCTCTATCTCCTGAAACAAAACCACACCTTCGATTAGTGAGTCACCAGTATGTAAAAATTTCTTTAAACGTGAAACATGAAAAACCGGGTGCACCTTACACCCCTGTGGTAATTCTAATTTATAGGCTACACTGCCTATTCTTTTCAGAATTAACCACGGCCCACAGTATCGAGGTGATAACTTAGCACACTCTCCTGAAGTCAACGACTTCGAGTGCGAAGGAATTCTGAGGAAAACTTTTTCTCCTTCTTCAAATACTCTTATAGACCGATTTTCATCCGCATATACCTTGGCTCTATCCATAGCCTGGCGGATGTTAGCTCTCGCAAGTGCTAGCATCTCCCGCATCTGAACTACAAAGTTCGCGGCACTAGGCACTTTCTGAGGTACTCCAACTATAGTTGGATTGGCTGGTCTATAACCATAGGTCAGCTCAAACGGACTGAACCCAGTAGATGAATGTTTCCTATCATTGTAGGCAAACTCCAACAATGGCAACCACTTGTCCCATGTATGTTGCCTCAATGATACATATGCTCTCAGCATATCCTCTAAAGTCTGGTTGACTCTCTCCGTCTGACCATCCGTCTCAGGATGATCCCCACTACTCATTCCCAACTCAGTCCTTAGTGTCTCAAATACCGCTGTCCAAAAATGACCGGTAAACCTGACATCTCTGTCTGACACTATGGATCTAGGCAATCCATGCAGACGGAATATATGTTTAATAAACAAATCCGCTACTTGCGGGGCACTAATAGACTCTCTAGTTGGAATGAAGTGAGCCATCTTGGTTAGACGATCAACCACCACAAGGATAGAGTTATACCCTCCTTGCGTTGCAGGTAGCCCTACAACAAAATCCATGGAAATGCTCTCCCACTTACTTAGTGGTATTTCCAAGGGCTGTAAAAGTCCGGGTGGCTTCACCCGCTCGGCCTTACTTACCTGACACGAGAAACACCGTGTCACATATTCATGAATATGCTTTTTCATCTTTGGCCAAAAGAAATCTCGCTTCACGAGATCATATGTCTTCTCGACTCCTGGATGTCCCGCACACGGGCTATCATGGCATTGTCGAATGACTCTCTGCCTGAGATCATTCTGACCAGGTACTACGACCTTGCCATTTCTAACTAGCATACCATCCCTTATGGTATATCTTGCATAAGTTTGGCCTTTTCTGGATGCCAGGTCATCCTTTTCATTTTCCCCGGGTTTTAATACATGAGCTTTAGGCCATAAGCTCTGGACAAACTCGTCCACCTTCTGAGTTTCTCTGATCTCGGCCATTAGAGCACTCTCTAATACCGTGAAGCTCAGGTTGTGCATAATGCGAGACAACGCATCAGCTACCTTATTGTCTTTTCCTCTTCGGTACCGAATCGTTAGATTAAACTCCTGCATGAGCTCTGCCCACCTAGCTTGGCGGCCCCTCAAGTCAGGCTGTTTACAGAAATGTTTCAGAGTATCATGATCCACATCCACATAAAACTCTGAACCATACAGATAATGCCTCCATGTTTTCAAAGCATGGATAACAGCATACAACTCCAATTCATGAGTTGGCCAATTCCTTTGAGAGGGAGAAAGCTTCTTGCTTTCAAAGGCTACTGGCCTCCCCTCTTGAAGGAGGACTGCTCCTACCGCAATGCCACTTGCATCGGTTTCTAGGAACAACGGTTTCTGGGGATCAACTATTTTTAACACCGGTCCTGAGACCACAGCTTGTTTTATGGTGTTAAAACTTTCTTGTTGATTCTGTCCCCAAACAAAAGGTACTCTATCTGAGGTCAGATCAGTCAATGGCGATACTATTCCGGAATATCCTTTGATATGCCTTCTATAAAACTGGACAAATCCCAAGAATGATCGCAACGCGGTCAGACTCTGAGGGATTGGCCAAGTTAGTATCGCAGCCACTTTCTTCGGATCCATTTCTACCCCCTGTGGAGTAATTATGAACCCTAAGTACTCAAGCTTAACCATACACAGTATAGTTTTCTTTTTATTCACGTAAAGACTGGCTTTCCTCAAAGTACTGAACACTATCCTTAAGTGTTCACAATGCTCAGTAACACTTTTACTGAATATCAAGATATCGTCAATAAAATGTACTACGAACTTTCCGATATACGGACGTAGTAAATCGTTCATAAGCATGACGAAGGTCGCTGGAGCATTGGTAAGTCCGAAGGGCATTACCAAAAACTCATAATGACCAAACCTGCTTCTAAAAGCGGTTTTATGCACATCCTCGGCTCTAATCCGGATCTGATGATAGCCGCACTTAAGATCTATCTTGCTGAAAATCACGGCTCCATGTAATGCATCTAGCAAATCATCAATCCGAGCCATCGGATACCTGTGCTTGATAGTGATATTATTTAATGCTCTGTAATCTATACAGAGGCGAAACGTATCATCCTTTTTCCTCTTTAATATCACTGGTGAAGCAAAAGGTGAGAAACTTGGTTGAATCTGCCCCAACTTGAGGTATTCTTCCAGTTGCTTACGCACCTCCGCTTCTTCAGTAAAGCTCATTCTATAGGGAGGTCTATTTACAGGTTCTGCTCCCGGGATCAGTTCAATTGACCACTCGGCTGCGAACCACTCCCTTTACTAGTCCACTTCTTCTTAAACCCAGATTTCTTCGGATACCCATACTGGGTTCCGACCTGTGCAAACCCACTTGGCTTGCTGCCCTTGGCATCCTCGTAGTTCAAGGCTATAGCTATTGCATCATCTAGCGTGTTCGCGTACTTAGCCCGAACTTCCATTTTTATTCGGTCATTCAATCCAAATATGAAATCTTTCACTTGGATTGATTGAGGCAGGGGTTCGTCAACCTTCATTACACTCTCTCGAAACTTATCAGTGTATTCTGCCACTGATAAATTTCTCTGACGCAGGTTCCTATATTGATCCCAAGCTCGGGATGCCTCGTCAGGAGGTAAGAAGTGTTTCCTGAACTCTCTTTTAAACCCCTCCCAGGTAGTGGATGCTATACCATCTTTTTGTTGTTTAATCCACCACCGATCCGCCGCCTCACTAAACATATGGGTGGCCTCGCGGATCTTTTTGATGTCATTTCTGATCTCACAAATGGCGAACGCCTCGTCCCATTTGTGTAGCCAGGTCTCAATGACATCGGAGCTACGGTCGTTCATCCGACCAGAATACTTTTCCGGCCTGTAATTAGCAATAATTGGCACTTTAGCCTTCCTAGGCTCGACCGTATGGACACTAGACTCCGGTTCCATCGGAGCCTTTCCCTTCTCCTCTCGAGAAGGTCTGGCAGACATACTCTGGAGTGCTCTCCTAAGTTCGGACTGCCCTGCATTGGCTTGTAACTGCTGTGCTAACAACTGTTGCAAGGCATCTTCCAGCAATGCAATCCTGCCAGATAACGTATGAGCTACTGGGCGCGATCCCTGCTGGGTCGGCCGGACTCCTGATTCACCAGGGTCCCTCCTGGAAGCCCCTTCTTCTGCTTCCATTTAGTTCAGTAGGCGTTTTGTTTTGGGGGTTCTTTTTTTTTTTTTTTTAAACACCCCTAGAACACTGTAATCAAAAGCTGACACAATTCAGGGTACTGACACTCTGAACCCTATTCCCTATACTAGGGAATTCCTGCAATCCCTTATGCACACTGACCAGGCATTTGATACATGCATAACCCAAACAGCGCTTTTCCCTATACTAGGGAACTTTCTGCAAACTGATTCTGACCGGAGCACGCATGCATACACACAAGTATAGTAACCGTAAATTGCTCTATACTAAAACAACAAACTGTATAATCAGACTGAAATTTTATAGTGAAGGAAAATTCGATGCTCCCTGGAAACTCCACGCAATCCGAGTCCCCGAAAACTGTAGCCTCCACGAATGATCTGCCTGCACT
Source organism: Dipteris shenzhenensis (assembly GCF_047967505.1). Classification (NCBI taxonomy): domain Eukaryota; kingdom Viridiplantae; phylum Streptophyta; class Polypodiopsida; order Gleicheniales; family Dipteridaceae; genus Dipteris; species Dipteris shenzhenensis. The sequence goes on from NC_141596.1 coordinate 38,090,923, forward strand.
GATGCAACCCCTTTTTTTTTCTCCTGGTTGGAATGTGTCGCAGCCTGCATGTACGGCCTGTTGGCAGTTCTAACGACTCATCCCTACGCTGACTGTATGCGCACCAGAGAAACGATCAACTGTGCCCAGCGCGGGAGGGCTGCACTAGACTCCTCGTCGTCACGTTATCGTAATTCATCGCATGGAGGTCAAACTCAACGAAACCCCCCTGCGCTCTTCCTCTATTATCTCGTCGAGTCAACGGCGTATCCCATCCAGGTCTTCCGTTGGTCCATCGTCCATCATCGACTGCCTACGTCGTTCATAGCTCAGCGCCCTTTCGATGGCTATCACCTATTACGTATCACCTATTACGTAAGACCTGTCCCCATTGGCTTTCCGTTCATCGACAGCTCCAACCACTACCCCGAACGACGGGCACAAGTCCTTCACGAGCCCACGCGAGTCTTCACGTGAATCGCTGCCCACGTAACGCTGGAACGACGGGCACACAAGTCCTTCACGAACCCACGCGAGTCTTCACGTGAATCGCTGCCCACGTAACGACCAGCGTCACCTCTTTCTCTGCTTCCCAACCGTGGGCTCTGATACCAAATATCACAGATTTCTCTCCCTAGCCACAACTACTGATCACGGGAGTAGCACCTCTCTTAACCACCCAGCCAAACTGCCAAAGCTCACTGCGAGAGAGAGAGAGCAATCTCAAAATCACGTAAATCATCAATTCTCCACTTTTCTCACTAGCCTTGACACCCCAATTCCCTAGATAGATCTAGATGCCACATGTCATCCATATAGGGCCTTTCTAATGCAACATTTCACCCCTCTCTTGGGATGCATTTAATTCCTTGCCCCTAGGCACATTCTTTGCACTAGGCCCCTGGTCTCAGATCTATCTAGTCCGGTGCTATCAGCCCTCACCTAGGACCTTGACATTAATCCCTCCCGATCATTTACATAAAGCGCAAACACATATATTACAAAGATAGATCCTATAAGGGAAATGTCGACTGATTCTTCCGAGGTCATGCTACCTCGGCTAGAGCGTAACACTCTCCAGTGGGTACTAGTGAACAAGAACTGGCCTGGACTGAGCCAACCCAGTCTGTAAACAGACTGACTCAGTTTGTATTATAGACTCAGTCTGTTTTACAGACTGGCTGGCCTACAATCAGCCTATAAAAAGCCCTCCCTGGCTCATTTGCCAGGGGAGTGTTTGGGCGGCCTTTGCAGGCTGCCTTCCCTGCTTACCTGTCCAGCCTTTGGGGACCCTAAAGGGACTCCTAACCTAGGCTAAGACCTAAACTATAAGATGGAAACACTTAACCTACTGTTCTCCAGTGGGTACTAGTGAACAAGAACTGACTACTGACTTGATTGAAGGCTGATGGACTGACCTACGTAGCTTGTGCCTGACTGTCCCTGGATAAGGGGTCACAACATACGACAAAATCTCCTTTCTGGGAACTATAATGCACTTGTCGATGTAGCCAATGTGTCACCTTGCACCCAAGTGTAAGGGTGCATGTGACAAGAGAGGCCTAAAATCCTCCAA